>NC_087218.1:54919116-55219116 GCF_015104395.2 Macrobrachium nipponense | reverse complement strand
TTAGGGTTAATTTGGTTGCAAAAAAGGGATAATAGACATGAATTAAATAAACATTTTGAAGTAAAGTTAAACTAAATAATTAGTAAAGTAAACAATTAAGGGAATAAAGCTTTGCACCTCATAAAGAGTGTAGTCATCTGCTGCTCGTAACTGTGTTTGCGGAGTGAGTCCTTAGGAACCAGGAACAGCAACGTGGTTCAAGTGCAACGCGGAGTAAATTAAGACCAAAATGTGTATAATTACAATCAAATAAGCACTGTGGAGTTTCAGTTGTGATGGCAGTAAGGATAAAACCACCGATTACAAGGTAAAAATGAATTCAGTTCAAACCATGACCCCGGGAATAAAATGTGTCATACTATCACTAATATAGGCAACAAAATGTTGTTTTATTGTGCTGATTACAACTGCAATCTTGAGTAAGATCAATAAACGTTACATATATACACTAACAATGTTTAAATGAGTGCTGGGAAGGCTGGGAAAGATGGTGGATTGTCTGTGGTTAGACCGGCCAACCACACGATTGCCGCCATATTGGATTTCAAAACTGCCTTGAAAACATAGGGTAAACAACCACGGACGATCCATCGTCATCACGCTGGCCGGGTCTTATTCACTCGATATTTAATTGGTAAAACAAGAATACAATTACAACTTTAAGCATACCAATCAAAAGATTGAAGTTTTGTCAACATAATGTGATACATTTTATTTCCGGGGTCATGGTTTGAACTGAATTCATTTTTACCTTGTAATCGGTGGTTTTATCCTTACTGCCATCACAACTGAAACTCCACAGTGCTTATTTGATTGTAATTATACACATTTTGGTCTTAATTTACTCCTCATTGCACTTGAACCACGTTGCTGTTCCTGGTTCCTAAGCACTCACTTCGCAAACACAGTTACGAGCAGCAGACGACTACTCTCTTTATGAGGTGCAAAGCTTTATTCCTCATAAAGAGTCTAATCGTCTGCTGCTCGTAACTGTGTTTGCGGAGTGAGTGCTTAGGAACCAGGAACAGCAATGTGGTTCAAGTGCAATGAGGAGTGAATTAAGACCAAAATGTTTATAATTACAATCAAATAAGCACTGTTAAGTTTTAGTTGTGATGGCAGTAAGGATAAAACCACCGATTACAAGGTAAAAATGAATTCAGTTCAAACCATGACCCCGGGAATAAAATGTTTCATACTATCACTAATATAGGCAAAAAAATGTTGTTTTATTGCACTGATTACAACTGCAATCTTGAGTAAGATCAATAAACGTTACATATATACACTAACATTGTTCAAATGAGTGCTGGGAAGGCTGGCAAAGATGGTGGATTGTCTGTGGTTAGACCGGCCAACCACACGATTGCCGCCATATTGGATTTCAAAACTGCCTTGAAAACATACCTATTTTACGAAGAGCTCACATGCTTATTTTAGTTCGTATGGGGCTTTCATATATCACATTATGTTGACGAAACTTCAATCTTTTGAATGGCTTAAAGTTGTAATTGTATTCTTGTTTCACCAATTAAATATAGAGTGAATAAGGCCTACTTAGATACCGATAGGCTAACCTATTGTACCCTTGATTATCCCATACTACAGCCCATAGCGTGCCCATTACATGCTGGCCTAGTCTTATTAGTCCATTCTAGGAACTTTTTTACTTTCATTTTTAACGTAGTACCTAGGTAGTAGCCTGAAGTTACAAATACGCCCCAGTAATCAAGATAAGAACGAACATTCAAGAGTACCTATACCCTATCGATTCCTTGATGGCGAAAAGGGTAGGGTATCAGTGGTGAACGGCGATGCCAAATCATAGGTATATTCCCACTAATGTTGTAAGGGATTTGAAGGCAGCATAAGTTATACAACGGAAATGTACTTGATTTCTAATTAATTTTTGCCGATTATTGAAAGCCCTCGTGATTCTCTGGCTTTTAACAACAGAAAACAACACGTTTTTTTCTTAAACTTGGCAAAAATATTTTCCAGCGCTGCCAGTTCTTCTCTCAGGTGTTAAGCTGACCTTACGGCATAAAGACGTCAAACAGCCGGGACTAATCCCCCTACTGGTCTGGGAAAGGTAGTCGTCGCTTAATTGTCTTTCATGCTGGGCTGGTACCATTCTTAATGCAAATATTCTTTTCAGTTCCCAAAATTAATTTACTTATATATATAACGAATTGTTTCTTAAAAGTTTTGTGTACTTATAACGTGCAGTAATATTATCTATATAATATAGTTATGTCATTCTTCTCTATTATTATCACTATATGACATTCATGACCCAAATAATAATTTATTTGTTTTGACAAACCTTTTGACAAACCCTTATGAAGATATAATAGAAATATTTTATGAATACTCTTAATGGAAAGAAACGAGGGAGTATATTATATAAAGATGATAAATTGAATGGCTGCCGATTATTCCCACTTGTATATTTATGCCGCTCTCTCTCTCTCTCTCTCTCTCTCTCTCTCTCTCTCTCTCTCTCTCTCTCTCTCTCTATATATATATATATATATATATATATATATATATATATATATATATATATATATATATATATATAATATATAATATATATATATATATATATATATATATATATATATATATATATATATATATATATATATATATATATATATATATATATATATATATATATATATATATATATATATATATATATATATATATATATATATATATATATATATCATATATATTAATATAATATATACAGTAAATTAACATAAAAACAAGTAAATTAAAAGTGCGGAAGTTCAGTGGCTTGTGATAATAACAAGAAAGGTCCTAAAAGAGGTTTAATTAGACGTATATGAAAAACAGAGACCTGGAAGAATAGAAATGTTTTCGAAGGAGGGCCGAGGCAACAGGGAACCCCAGAAGTATACTGCTCCCATGAGACATTAACAAACGCCAATAGGGGTAAATGGGAAGGGTTGGTAGGCCTTTCAAAATTCGAGAGAAGTGCATTTGGCAACGTAGGGGCCACGCCCAAATCGCCAAGGAGCCGATAGGGTGTATCAGGTTAATGTTTTGCGATACCATTACCGTGCCTTAAAAATGATAGCGATTTACTTAAATTAACCAAAAAAAAAGTAATAAAATGTAAACATTTGGATGAAGTGAGTGTAAGAAACGTAGGATATTAAGTCGACGTTGAAAGACTTAACGATCCCGTTGCCAATGAAACTACCCTACTGCCCAGGAATCGGCTGAAGTGAGACAGAGTGAGAGAGTGACTCACTGACTGCAACCTAACGTCTCGTTCATTTTGTAGTGAAGAGTCTCGCCACTGTAAATTTTTCGAGCCTCTTCGGATATAAAAAGAAGACTCTTAAGCCCCTTCCACACGAGGGGCAAAGGCACGACGGGCACTCTGATTTGCCCATAATTCTCTCACTTTTCAACACTGTTACCAGATCATACCGTCCAAGGGAGGCAGTAGTCACAGTCAGGCTAACCTATGACTTGGACCACACTCGTGACTGCGATCCACTCACAAGATTGGTAACAGTGTCTGGCCGCCATGCATTTGCCCCTCGTGTGGAAGGGGCTTTAGCTGTGCTGTAGTCGTCTTCACATCTATAAAAGTGACCTCTAGATACTGATATACAAAATTTAAAGTCTCTCTATGATATGAAAAACGGATTTAACAATTCCATTAATGGAAGACAAGACGGATTTTCCGCTGATTGACAAATTCGACATTTAAAAACATTGTTTCTTCCTTGGTTTCACCTTCTTTCGTATATTTGCAAGATAATTTGTCCCGACACATTTATATTCAACTACTTATAATTTATCTCTAAGGATTGTTCAAAAACTTGACAACACCATAACTAATTATTGTATTTTGGTAAATGTGGCAACTTTCGCAATTCATATTTTTCATATCCTTCATTTTCTCCGTGATGGTCAGTAATTTAAGCTGTAGTAGCAATGAGTTTTCCTTTCAAACATTCTAAAATATCATTTGTAGTTCTTAGTTTCTTGCATGTTAAACCTGACCTATTTAAGGTAATAATATATCAATTCCTATATCTCGTCGAGACCGTTTGTTTCCGCTGAAAATGAATTACGGGATGATCTTCCTTGTCAGTTTCCTGTACATTGAAAGTTAATGGTTCAATTAATGAATTTTTGTTGAGCAGAACACAGCAATTTTTTTTTTTTTTTTTTTTTTTTTGTATGGTGCTTTTACGTTGCATGGAACCAGTGGTTATTCAGCAACGGGACCAACGGCTTTACGGGACCTCCGAACCACGTCGAGAGTGAACTTCTATCACCAGAAATACACATCTCTCACTCTTCAATGCAATGGCCGAAAATCGAACCCGCGACCACCGACACAGCAGCTTGTTTTACAATCTCCTTTGCAGCTTTACGAATTAAAAGTAAATTCCACAGTGGCAGACTTAATTTTTCTCATGTTTTTTACGGCCACGTATAACGAAAGATTAACATCTCTTCAAGGTTTACATCCAATGTTTTGTCCTGACATTTTTCACGTTCATTTCAAGCTGAAGCTTCTGGGTGGTAGTTTTTAATTTTCCAACACGTAAACTACAATGAGTTACTAGTTAAACCCTTCCAAACCAGGAGTATCAAAAACCAATCACCGAGCTGACGTTACCTTATATATTGTAATTTTTTTAAAGGTTAGTTTGATCAACGACATCACTTCTTCACGAGTTACTCATTGCAGTTTTCTCTTTGGACAAAACTGATACAATTTGGTAGTCTAGGTTATAGTTCTAATTATGCAAACATCCTTCACCCAATCAAAATCATATAAAAGGGTTCATTTGCCTTGAATACTGTAACGATATTCCAAGTGTTTGCACAGACAAATTGGATATGCATGGTTTATGTTATTTATACTCGTCTCTTTCTAGATGACCGTGTGGTTAGAAAGTGTGCTAGGTTTCAGGGGTGATACCACCATACCTGCTACGCTTTAAAGCATGTTTTATAAAAGATGCTTTTAGAATCTCAAGTTATCAGCGTCCCGAAACTAGGCGAGAGAACTAAATACAGAAATATCAAAATTAAAATTATTTTTTCTCTTTCTCTCACCTTAAATTGTTTTTGTACAGTGTTTTTACGTTGCAAAGAACCAGTGGTTATTCAGCAACGGGACCAAGGCTTAACGTGACTTCTGAACCACATCAAGAATGAACTTCTATCACCAGAAATACAATCTCTAACCCCTCAATGGAATGCCCGAGAATCAATATCAACTAATTGCATTACTAATATGGGACTCAACAAAAAAATTTCATCCATATGCAATAAACCTGTAGCAAGGTCAAGTTAGAGCAGCTAAACATCCTGAAAAAATACTCGGCAAGGCAGTGAAAAGCAAAACTAAATAGCAAAGCAGCCTGGGGCCATGTAAGGCCATACAGAACATCATAGTACCATTTTCAACCGCCCATGCAAAGGTTCTCAGAGCAGGACCTCAACAGTTACTGTTTTCACACCTAAAGATCCCACATAGATCTAGGTTCATTTTTATATCAAAGGGAAAAATTCTTTGCTCTAAATCTCCTGGTTTTGGAAACAAAATAGTATCAGAGTATCAAATGCACGAGCAAAATATCTCTTTGCATATCATATTTCCATAATGAAGCCAAAGCTTGTGCCAACAAAATGTTCAAATTTCAAAATTATGGAATAAATAGTAATGAAAACAATTTTGCCAGTATATTTATTTTAATACATATTACAGATCTTACCACAGTTTTAAGTTGATATATTTGTAAAACCAATATTATATCAGAATTTAAAGTTCAACTTAACTCGACATTGGGAATGGTAACATAGGTGTACCTAAAGATTTATCCAATCAACTGGACACTTTATCGCTGTACACAAATCTCATCTGTTCCCAAAACTAATACACAGAGGAACTATCAAATATATACAATGCAAAAAACCTAATTCCTAAAAATGATTTCACTTCACTTCCATGCAAGTATTCTGAACGATGGTGATAATCAATCCTTGGGAGAACAAATGAATGCATTTCTGTGAACAATTAAGGTTGGGACAAGTTTCTCAATTCCAGCAGACCATAAGAGTGTGGTCATGACTCAGCTACCCAGACTTCTTCTTCTAGCCGCTTATCACTACAAATAAATATCATATAAAACCGCAAGCCAATTTCCATGGCAGGGAAGCAAAATGTTATATTATTAAAGTCGTCTTCATGGAAATCTTATTCAATACACTGATGGTGTAATTTACAGTTATTTACAAATACAATATACTATAATAAACTCAAGATCATAAAAAAACCATTCTGAACAAATGTAAGTATAAAATAAATAATCATTACAGCATTCGTGCAAAAAGACGAAGTTCATCAACGGGGCAGGAAAGTACAGACTTTTTGGAATTTCTCTTTCTAGCTTACCATATATTTTCAACAATTTGGGATTGTCACTGTCCAAACCAAAATTTTATACAAGGGGGGGGCCCTGTCATGGCGGTCAATTTACAAATGACTGTATGGAAAGTTCAACCAATCAGTCCTATTAATTCACAAGAAGATGGACTATGTATAATGTACACAGCTCTGATTCTCGACTAACTCTGCGGTCGTAATATTAAATACTTTTCTCTGCACTTCATCCTGAGGATTTACATCACAGATTAAGTCTAGTAAAAAACTGAGGTTTGTTTCTTTCCAAATTATTTCCCCCTGTAAGTCACGTCCTGCCCCATTTTTCCTGTGGTAAATTTCTTGCAAGTAGCTGCTTCAAGCACCAACCACTAAATTCTGACAAGTGTAATACTCTGTACATGTACTGTTATCGTTATATTACAATGAGAAATGAAACTACACAGGGAAATTTACATTTCTACAGGCTGATGATTCGAATAAAAAATTTACCTTTTCCATGGTGACCTCCCATCAAGATTTATCGATTCCCCAAAGTTATTTGAACTTTAATCATACCTAATTCTAAATAGAAAAAAAAAAAATTGGCTTTTTTACTAGGATATAATATATATACGTATAAACAGCACAAGTTTTTATCAACAAACAGAAGTGATAAGAAAAGAAAATTTTAGACCATAAAAATTTGTAATATCCTATATAAATTCCTTTGCAAGCAGTATCATAATGTAATGAATAAAAATAGTCTAGACAACCTCACACACGCAAGATCTCCTGAAGAAATTTTGAAAGGAAAGGCCTTCCAATTAAGTGGTATTGCGACAGTTTATTAAGATAGATATCTAGTTAATATAAAACAATTATGGAAACAAAATCAAGACAACAGTGAAGAGTTGGGTCTATACTAACCTTCCATTTGAAATGGATGAATGGAAGAAAAAAGCTCAAGAATATTCAATTCCAAAAAACCATCACCTGAAACAGGGGCATCAAGTGCTGGCATTTTTTCACGAAAAACTGGAAAAGTAATGGATTTAACAGAGGAATTGCTCCTTCAGTCTCAGGAATCAAGAATGAAATTCTAAAACTTTGATATTTATCAATGGTGCACTCGGCTCTTTTCTCCATCATCACACAAGTGCTGCTTCAGGAACAGGTGACAGACCCAAACTCTCGCTCTCCTCCTCCTCCCCGCTTGATCCTTCAATATCACAAATGGAACCACGTGCTTCCGCCGTATGTAGAAAAATCTGCCGGTTAGGGATCATAATTAATTCTTGCTCTCATCCAGAAATATAAAATTTACATATATAAGAAGAACTATATTAGCAATCAAAGATTAAAAGAATGCGTTAAAAACTATTCAATATAATTATGGTAACACTGCCACATGTGGTGCAATGCAATATGTTTGACATAGAAATTTACAACCACAGGAAGATTACCACTAGTAAAATGCACATAGTAGATACATCAAGTTTTGTATTAGAAATCACTGTATGTATTAAGACATAAAAATAGAAAAAGAACTTCCTATAATAAATGCCCTAGTAAATTTATTAAGAACACTAAAATATACCTAATTTGGATAAAACAATTTGGCACTATCATTATTTCATCAAGAAAAATTACATACAGAGTTTGTTCTTGAAGAAATCTATACTACTGTAACTCCTTGAAAATTTAATGACTGGATACACTGCAAATGCTGAAGATTCTGACAGTTTTTTCCATAAACATAGAAGGTTGACTGAATGTTGGACAATCATTCAAGATTATGTTTAAATGTCATGACCTCCATTCACTGCATTCAGGACTTAGGTCACCGAGTTATTCTTCAAATACCTGTCAGTCAAAGTAATGTGACAAAGTTGAAGCTGGGCTATGATTACTATTTTAATGTGGTTTTGATTTTGGAGGACAAATGCTACAATCAACCTGTACTTCCTCCAAATGCTTCAATCAACCTGTACTGTTTAAATTTGTTATTGTTAGATTTATTCCATAATTCCGGTCATTTGCTAATGGTGATAGGTTTCTGTGATAAAGGAAAATTATTGACAGGCACTCGTACATATATATTAAGTACTAAAGGCAGTCCCCGGGTCATGACAGGGGGTTCCGTTCTTGAGATGCATTGTAACCTGAAAATTGTCGTAAGCCGGAACATCATCAAAAATCCTAAGAAAACCTTACTTTAAATGCTTTGGGTGCATTAAAAACTATGTAGACTGCATTCTTATTGCATTTTTCAAAAAAAAAAAAAAAAAAAAAAAAAAAAAAAAAAAAAAAAAAAAAAAAAAAAATAAAAAAAAAAAAAAAAAAAAAAAAAAAAAAAAAAAAAAAAAAAAAAAAAATTCAAATATTAATTATTTTGCATTTTTGGTGTCATATTTCTTGTGCCAGATGAGCGTTGTAGGCGTCGTAACCCTGGAAACAATTTCTGATGAATATAATTGAAAAGCACCTTAACCTCGGAACGTCGTAAGCCGAACCCGTCGTAACCCGGGGACTACCTGTATATGTATAGACATCTGCGCTGGGCAGGTTTCAGCGTTTATGCAGGTGCATCGAATATCAAGCAGACAAGTTGCTGATAAGTGAAAACGAAGCGTTGGGTAGGCCCTTGGACATGGTGATGATAAGTCAATTTTTCCACCCAGAGATTGTGCAGAGTATGTTTGTATTCTTAAGCGGAGTGCCCCTGTTTTAGCCAACATTAACCTTGCCCGAAGCAATGCTTCATGGCGTGATCAGAAACATGAAGATACTGTGATCAGGCCATGAAGTCAGTGTGATACCCTCCATGTCCGGATCTTGATGATCAGATGATGGTAGGTGACGAGTCTTCCTATGTGACGCTACTGTGGGTGACTTACAGGCGTGTGCGCAGGAGTGTATTAATCCACACCTTCTTTGTGAGAAAATAAAATTGTGGTTCCTTTTAGGTACCTTGACTTCATGTGATTTTTCAATTAACATGTGGTTTTATACCATTTCAGTGAATACTTTTTGGTGTTCTCAGATGTTATGCATTTTTATGTCCAAGTTTTTTTTAATCCACCATGCGTTATAATTTAACAGAGTTGTGTTTATCTCTCTACTAACAAGAATTCTAATTAGTTTGTTTGTTTGTATGGTGTTTATACGGTGCATGGAATCATTCTAATTTGGCCCCGTGAGGGTAATGAACACTTTGAAAATAGTGTGCTTTACGACTTGTTTTTAGTAATGGTAATTTTAAGACTGTTGACTAATTACATACTGGCTGGAATGCCTTTTAGTGGCAATCATTGGTGTGAGGATTTTGGTTTGGTTAACTCGAATAGTCCCAGTTGTGTCTGAGATCCTGTTCTACTAATATTTTTGGGGAGATCAGAATTTATGACTATTCCTTGAACCAGTGATGCTTTCATTAAATTTCCAAGTAAAGTTCATTTTTGGTATCTTGGTATTTGACTTAACATCCTTGTTAGTGTTAGATATGAATTTTGACAGAGATTCACTCAACTCCACAAGTGCTACCAACCAATGGACATTTTGAAAGGCACATTATGCCCTTATAGGCATAATACATATGATCCTGAACTGTCAATGATCACAGCGCTAAATTTTTAATCAATCTCCTTATTTTCTTTAAAGCATACATGACCAGAAACCCATCATATTTAGACATTTATTACGGCTTTATATAATTTGTTGCGGGAAAACTGACCAGCTTGACATGGACTTTTAGGATAAATCTGAAGGGCTTCTATAGTATTTCTACAGTCACTTAAAATTTTAAATGTCTGCGGAGGAATATTTTATCATAATGACCTGCTCACAATTGCAGACCATTCTAAAGAAAACTGACTAGATTCACTATAATTTACTCCAGCAAATCCTAAACCTGAGGAAGATTTGGCTCCATCTCTACAAGTGCATAATGTGGGCCTTCAGATCTCATATGTTCTACTGAATGATAGGTCTAGACCTGTATTATCATTATCATCATTTATCAAAACCTGCCTTACTGACTTACTATCAAACAAAACAATTTTGAATGCTTTTGTCAATTTTTCCCTTCATGAGTTAGACATACAATTTCTCAACATTATTTGTCTTGTACATTTTCTTGTCTACTACTGCTCTCTGACACACTGTCCCTTATCATATCCAACCTATGTGAACATTCAGGACCTTGGGTAATTTTTCCAGCCTTCTCATACTACCACTATACAACAGCATCCCTTTCGTAACATGATCTTTCCACCTGTATTCCAAATAGGAATCTTAATATCCTATGGTCAAATCTTCTTAAAAACTTTAATTTCCCTTGTTAGTGGTCTTGTTTCTCAGCATAAGAGTACAGTATTAAAGCCCTTGTGTACTCAATAATGCTCACGTGAACAAAATGTGAAATACTCTGATTAACAAAGAAAGTTACATAAACATTATGTCTGATGTAGAAAAATGAATGGAACTTACCATTATAAAGTGATCATTAACAAGAACAGGCGTCTTGCTTTGTCTTGTTATCATTCGTCAGTTTGATCTGGTCTGGGAATTCGTGACCAATATCTACCTCCGATTCTTGAGCCAAAGCATTGCGAGCAATTGTCTGGAATGCCAATTCCACATTGATGGCCTCCTTTGCACTCGTCTCAAAATAGGGAACCTGAAAGAGAGATGCTGTTGGTGAGTTCTCCTATTACAATACAGTAAAAAAGGGTTAAAGAATTACACTGACTACATAAGTCACTGGCAAGTAACAATGAAAAACTACATTCGTAAATAAATACCTTAACTACCACTCCAATAAAATGGAGGAGACAACTGAATTTACCAAGCAGTTGAACTACTAACCTATATTTTCAATTACAAAGTCAGGGTAGATGGCTTTAATATATGTACATATATGGTATTCTATTATTTAAACTGTTCACACTGTTTTATGGGAATAGCACCACTGATCTTTAAAATAGTAGAGAGAAATGAATATCACTATTCTAGATCTTCAACAATGATCACATTTCCAACCATAGGTTTCTAGCACTATGAACTTTTTCCTGTCAGCCAAAGGGACACAGCTATTATGAGTGATGCTTACTTTTTACACTGGAAAGTCAAGTCATTGCTATGATGGCCATTACTGCGTGTCCATTTAAAGCAAAATATCAGTAGTACTTTAATAAAGTATATTCATAAAGAAAAATTAGTTGGATTTGGATGACAGAAAAAATGCAACTGAAACAGTTAGGAAATGTGGATTCTAATAACACCAAATCAAACCAATGGTTTAAGAAAGCTTAAGCATACTAAAATACGTTATAAATTTGACATCCCTATCTAATACTTATTAAAATTTTCACACAAAATGATAACACCAAAAGAACAGATATATCTTCGTGCAGAAAGGCTTACCTCGTTTTTACTGTGACACCACTGCTGCGCTCGCTTCGTTGAAACCTGAGAAGACAATTTTAATAAGTACCCAAAATAATGCATTATCTCATTCATAATCAACTTCATATATTCACTTGATCTTTTAGAAATAAATTTGCACAAAAGTCCTACAAAAATTTCTGAACTTTCCTATCTATTTAAAATTCCTATCAATACTTCTATCAGAGTTAATCATTATCCAAATACTTAAGATAAAGAGCCTTCACACCATTTATATCACAGGTACTTATTTCCATACTAAACAGCTGAACAAAATTTCTGGGTACATTATCTTTGCAATTTGTAAATAGTACCTAGGCTATTGCTGCCATTTTATTCACGAAACATGATCTTAACAGGAATGTTACTAATGCTACCTAGTTCCCTATCTACATGTCACATAAATACCATTCCTCAAATGAGTCAATTCTAATTCCTCCAAGCACTGACCAAAAATTAATTCCTCTAAATCATGCAAAAAATTCTCTAAATTTCCTACTTTCAGGCTGATACTCCTGTAAGGTATCTCCAGCACTCTACTTCATAGCAGTAAGAGGATATGGCTTTACATAAATAATATGGATAACATTACATTAGAGGTGAGGAATCTCTTTAACATGGTTAGTTATAAGAACTGACCGATCAAAACTTATATTAAAGAACAGCTTTTGCTGTCATTTATTTTTGGACGTATATAGTACAGGAGTCATCCGAGTGCCTTGCTCGTCAATTTTTGCTACTCCTCTGCTATTTACATACTAGGTCAGCAATACAAACCCACATTCAACTGGCACAGATATTCAGTAGTTAAATAGCTACTAATATCAACTTTTTCCTTATTTCTGATTAGCACATGACAAAGTCAACCAAATCTGGTATAATTTGATTAAAGAATTTTACACAAAGTACTAATGCATTACAAAACCTGTTTAAAACCATCAAGAGCTAGCTGAGACTATCCTACATAGTTTGGTGTATACTGACCAAATAAACTGAACTAATACTTACAGCTCTGTTTTCTAAATCAATCTTGTTACCAAGGACAACAAAAGGAAAGTGATCTGGATCCCGGGGTGATGCCTGAATCAAAAACTCGTCCCGCCAGGAGTCTAAACTTTTGAAAGAATTCGGAGATGTCACATCGTAACATAAAACGCAACAGTCAGCCCCACGATAAAATGCAACACCTAAAGACTGAAATCTCTCTTGACCGGCAGTGTCCCAAATCTGGAAATAAAGCAGCAAGGGTTGAGACACTTGGCAGGTGACAAATATTCATTTATTACCAATAAAGCAGGAATCCTTGACTGGTCAATTTCTTTTAATTATCTTTCTTTTAATTATCCTTCAACACTGGAATGGTCAACAAAATGGTCATTACTGGAAAAACAGTTGAAAACCTGCAATAGATATTGTCAACACAATTCAAGCAATTTCAATATTATTAAAGGTGTAAACACAGCCACTAAAATGCAATGAATGAAGGCATTTTCATGCTCCAGATTTATCTTGCTACAAGGGGACTGGAAAAGTGCAGTATATGTTGTAAAGAATGTCATAATTAGGTACTATCAAACCTAACTGTAAGGTGAAAAAACACAGATCAGAAAACAGGGAAAACATTAGTAAATAGTACTAGGTACTTAAAAGCTCATATATACCTTTTTTATCTGCCCAAGCTTTATTAACTGCAAACACTCCCATTTACAAAAAATTATGTCAATTAATTTTTTGGGTCAACTGTACACAGCACATTTACATCAACAGAAGCTCCAAAAGTTTTCATGCTCCCCACTTATACAAAACAATGTAAGTTTATTGTACGTTTGTAGGAACAAAATATGTAGTCTCTTCTTTACTAAACTACAATAAGCAAACCTGAGGTCCTTTACAATAGGAAGGTACTTAGCGACAGCTGAACCGATCGTAGGCTTTTCGAACAAGGGGTTCGGTGGTTAACTACTTGTCCGGCAGTTAGCAGTACGCTCGACTGCAAGGCGAGGAGTCACTTTGCTTGAGGCCCAGGAAACGCAGAGTGAGGGGTGGCATGAGGTGGGACTATATGTAAAGGACCTCAGGTTTGTACAGTTAGGAAAAATGATATTGTTAAGATACAATAAAGTTTTGTACATACTTACCTGGCAGATATATACTTAGCTATGGACG
This sequence comes from Macrobrachium nipponense, assembly GCF_015104395.2. Lineage (NCBI taxonomy): Eukaryota > Metazoa > Arthropoda > Malacostraca > Decapoda > Palaemonidae > Macrobrachium > Macrobrachium nipponense. The sequence continues at coordinate 55,205,072 of NC_087218.1, read as the reverse complement.
ACCGAGTCTATAGCTAAGTATATATCTGCTGGGTAAGTTGCATGTACAAAAATACAATTTTCGAAAAATTGTTATTTGTTCCGATACGGTATACAAACCCTCGGTCCTTTACAATAGGAAGACTCGCTTATTGATGGGTGGAATCTGAGTCTTATGAACAGACTGGTGTTCATCCTACCTTGGATTCCCTCCCTGGTCGTAAGAGCAGAGGGAGGGATCCTAGCCTCTGCCCAGCTGATCGGGGTGTGCACCGCAGGATCAGAGGTCAGACTTCTGGACCAAATTATAAGAGGGAGGCAAGCGTACCTCTTATAATTAGCAAAAGCAAGAACTAGTTCCTACTTCAAGAGCCAAAATAAAGTTATGGGTTTGTCTCTTGTTGGCTTCCACTCCCCCCTTGTTGGGGAGTGGTGGATAAACACTTCTATCCCTACTGAAAGGGATAGAATGGGGCTCGGTTGTGTAGCTTACCTGCATCGGCCTCCTGTTCAGCGTAGTGACGAATGCCCTCTGCCAACGGTAGAGGGAAGAATGAAGGAGGATGAGAAGCCAGTCACTCTCTTTCACTCGTCCATACATACAGTCACACAAGGATGTGATGCTGTTCTGTCCACTCAGGTGCTGGGTAGATTACACAACTTGTTCAGCAGCCACTATGGGTCCCAAGGAAAAGGTGTCCAAGGACCTGTGGGTGATATCCCGAAGGTAAAAAGAAGCGAAGGTGGTCTGGTTGGCCCAAACCCCTGCCTTCAGAACCTGCGCCAGGGAGAAGTTCTTGCGGAACGCAAGGGTTGGACCAATACCTCTGACTTCGTGGGCTCTCGGACGAAGGGCACAGGTGTCGTCACTGTCAGCTGTCTGGTGAGCCCTCCTGATCACCTCACGGTGCCAGAAAGAAAGCGTGTTCTTGGAAACCTCTTTCTTGGTAACCCCAGTGCTAACGAAGAGGCATCGACACTCAGGGCTGAGGTGCCGAGTGCTAACGAAGAGGCTTCGACACTCAGGCCTGAGGTGCCGAGTTCTCTTCAGATAGCGACGTAGCGCCCTCACAGGACAAAGCAGCATCTCATCCGCATCATTATCGGTGAAATCCTTCAGGGAGGGGATCGTGAAGGACTCGAACCGGTCGGCAGGGACCGAAGGATTCTGAGTTTTCGCTACGAAGTTCGGGATGAAATCGAGCATCACGGATCTCCATCCCCTGGAATGCTCAACATTGAAGGAAAGACCATGAAGTTCACCTATTCTCTTCGGCGATGCCAGGGCCAGCAAGAAGAGGGTCTTGAGGGTCAGAGTGGCTCGAAGGGTCTGTGAGTCACTCTTAAGAACGAGAGTCACATCCCACCCTGGGGGCCTGAGTTCCCTGGGTGGGCAAGACCTCTCGAAGCTCTTCATCAGGAGGGAGATCTTGAAAGAAGAGGAGATATCCACACCTCGCAGTTTAAGGACTAAGGCCAGGGCGGCTCTGTAGCCCTTAATTGCAGAGACAGAGAGGAGCTTCTCTCGGCGCAGGAAGACGAGGAAATCCACTACCTGCTGAAGGGGACCACTTCCCCTGGTAGACAGCCACAGAGGACTGTCTAAGGTATCCGGCCATCTCTGTCGCTGCGCTGTGAGAAAAGCCTCTCGCTCGCAAGAGATGGTGGATAGAAGCCAGCCGTGAAGACACAGGGACTCGACGGATCGGTGGTACTGTTCTACGTGTGGCTGGCACAGAAGGTTGTGCCAGGGGGGAATCTCTCTCGGCGCTCCAGCAAGCAGAGCCAGCAGGTCCGGATACCAAAAGGCTTGAGGTCGTTTGGGCGCCACCAGGATCATCCGAAGGTTCGCAGTGATCAGCGCCCTACTGATCACTTTGCGAATCAGACAGAACGGGGGAAAGGCGTAGACGAAGAGGTTGTCCCACGGATGCTGAAGGGCATCCTCTGCGGCTGCCCATGGGTCCGGCACGATCGAGTAGAAAACCTGGAGTTTTCTGTTGTGCAGGGTGGCAAACAGATCCACGACTGGGCGCCCCCACAAGTTGAAAAGCCTTTCTGCCACGTCTGGATGAAGGGACCACTCGGTTCCTATCACCTGATCCCGACGACTGAGCTTGTCGGCTACCACATTCCTCTTGCCTGGAATGTAGCGAGCCGACAACTCTATTGAGTGTGCCGCGGCCCACTCGTGCACCTGCAGCATCAACTGGTGCAGCGGGAGGGACACTAGGACCCCTTGCTTGTTGACGTATGCCACTACTGTGGTGTTGTCGCACATCAACACCACCGAGTGTCCCACCAGACGGTCCCAGAACTCTTGGAGTGTGAGGAACGGTGCCTCGAGCTCCAGGATGTTGATGTGAAGGTGCTTGTCGCGATGGTCCCACACACCTGCAGTCAGCAACTCCTCCAGGTGTGCGCCCCATCCCTCGGTCGATGCGTCCGAGAAGAGAAGCCTCTCGGGGAGGGGGGGGGGATGAAGAGGCACTCCTGTGACGAGGTTCCTTTCGTCCAGCCACCAGGCTAGGTCCTGCCTCACCTCCTCCGTGAGGGACACGGGGAAGAAGGGAGGATCCTTTGCCTGTGACCAACACTCATTTAGTCTCCACTGAAGAGACTGCAGGTGAAGACGACCGTGAGGGACTAGCTTCTCGAGAGACGACAGGTGGCCGATCACGACTTGCCACTGCTGAGCCAGTTGCTCCAGTCGTGACAGGAACTGTCTTACTGCCTCCCTGAACCTGCTGATCCGCGAATCCGCTGCCGTGATGATCGGCATGCCCAGGTACTTCATCCTCTGCTTGGGCAGAGGCTCTGACTTCTCGTGATTCACAACGATTCCTAGATTACGGCAGAATTCGAGGAGTCGATCTCTGTCCTGCAGCAACTGCGAGCGGGAGCCCGCCTAGACTAACCAATCGTCGAGATACCTAGAGGTGTATCCCTACCGAGTGGGCCCAAGCAGACACCAGTGTGAACACCTGTGGGGCGGTTGAGAGACCAAAACAAAGTGCCCTGAAATGGGACACAGTCCCGTCGAGGATGAAGCGGAGGTGCTTCCTGGAGGATTGATGGACGGGTATCTGGAAATACGCGTCCTTCAAATCCACAGAAAGCATGAAGTCGTTCTCCCTGATGGAATCAAGCTCCGACCGTGCTGTTTCCATTGTGAACCGAGTCTGGCAAACGAATCGGTTCAAGAGAGAGAGATCTATCACCAGACGCCAGCCCCCTGAAGACTTCTCCACAAGGAAGAGGTGGCTGTAGAAGCCCGGTGACTGATCCTGAACGATCTCCACAGCTCGTTTGCTCAGCATGGCTTCTACTTCCTGCTGAAGCACCACATCCTTGGTCGAGCCAGGAACATAGGTTTGGAGATGGACCGGGTTGGAGGTGAGGGGTGGCCGAGACTCGAAGGGTAGTAAATATCCCTCCCGAAGGACGTTTACTATCCAGGTCTCGGCACCATAGCGCTGCCATGTTACCCAATGGCTCGCCAGGCAACCCCCCCACTTCCGGCAGCAGGTGAGGGGGAACGCCATCCCTAGCGTTTCCCACCTCTCTTTGACTTCTTCTTACCCGGCCCCCCATCGTGAGAAGGAGGGCTGGTGACGGTCACCCCTAGAAGAAGTTGAAGGCAGAGCCTTTCCTTTGGGCTTCGACGATGCGATCGTCTTGGCCGCAGAGGAAGCGCTAACCAAACTCTTAGGTTTGGCCACAGTAACTCGAGGCTGCCCAGATGCCTTCGAGACTGCCTGGTGTACAAAACGGTCATGTCGTCAGTGCGCCGTCTTTCCACCACAGCGTCCACCATCTCTCCTGGGAAGAGAGATTAGGAGCTCCGCACCAGTCCGTTGCAAAGACCCAGAGCCGCCTCACACCCGGCTGCCCTGGTCACTCGGGTGAGAACCAGCCAGAGAACCAGGTTGGCCCACAGGTTGGCCGTCTGGTGGGCCAGGTAGGCGATAGCCCTACCCACAGACTGGCACAGTCTCACGAAAGCCAGGTCCCCTTCAGGAGTGATGTTCCCTAAGGAGGCTGCGGTTTTCGACACTGTGAGGGACCACAGGTCGAGCCATGAGACTGCTTGGAAGGCTGCCATTGCGGTAGACTCCAAGGCAAGTGCCTCCTGCTGCGAGAACCAGAGGTTCTCCGACAGGAGCTGCGGCAGAGACACCCCCGGAGTTAGCCTGGCTAGCTCCGGGTTAACCTGTTTGGGCAGCAGAGGGTCCTCCGAAAGCACGTAAAAGCACCTCTGTCGCGGTAGAGGTGGAGGATGGAGCTTAGCAGACCTACTGGACCGAAGCGAACCCTCCTGTCCGGAGACGAGAGCGTCCACCTGGCCCAGCACTCTGTCAGCCTAAGCTGATCACGGAAGACCCACCGCTGTCCTGGGTTCCTTCTTAGGTCCCCAGAACGCCTCCAGGCCCGATGTGGGTTCGGTAGGTGGGAGCAGCAATCCTTCTCCGAGGTGGTCGTGCTCACAGATCAGCGCAATTACCTCCGCGAATGACCTCGGGATCTCGGGAGTGACTGCATCCTGTGGAGACGGACCGTCAAGCCCTTCCAACGAGAATGCCTCCCGAGAACCTCCTCCTTCCACAGGAGGAACCATGACAGACCCCTCTTGGTCTCTTCCTACCACTTGCGCGTACGATCTGGTTGGCCGAGGACTGTGCCAGGTTCGTAAGGCGTCGTGGCGGGATCACGAGGGGCGCGCCCTTCGTGATCGCTCCTGATCACCTCACTCTTCCCGGTAAAGCCCGAGGAAGTTGAAGGGATCGGAGAGGCAGACCTGACGCTCCCCCGTGCCCACTGGTGTGCTGAAGGGGCTGCAGGCGATCGTCAACCCACAGTGGCGATCGGTCTGCAGGCCTGGTCGAACGGTTCTCCCAGGGAGAGCGGCTGGACCGAGAACAGCGGCGACGGTCCCTAGCATCAGAAGAGGTGCTGCTGGTTCCCCTCTCCGCCCGGTCCCAGTAGGAGCGGCGGTCAGGGGACCTGCAGAGTCCAATGTCGCGGTGGGAGCGAGGCCTATCCTTACGGCGCGTCACACCGCCTGGACCAGCCGAGGCTGGTTCAGGCGACCGAGGGGACCGCTTCCTTGCCTCAGCCCGCGAGCGGTCTGGGACCGTCGTGTCAACCCTGGGTACCAGCGCGTCGCCGCGAGAGCGATCGCTGGTCTGGTGAGAGTCGCTCGAGCGACTCCCTCCAGTCTTCTGTCCCGTGCCTGGATCCTGGCGTCAAGAGAACTCGGATGCCAGGGTCTTAGCTGTCCGGTCACCCAGGCCAAGACGGTACCTGGCGCCAAGGCAGAACCTCTGGCGCTAGGTGAGAAAGTGCCGGTGCTAGCCAACACTCCTCCGGTCCCCGTCTTCTTCTTCCTTGCGAAAGGAGAGACGGGCCCCGTTCCCGAAGGAACAGGAGGACCGACGTAAGTTCCGGTGGGACGGGGCCTTAGAAGTCTCGGCACGAGACTTCTTAGGGGGGGAGGAGGCAGCCTTCTTCTTTTTCGGCTTGGGGGCCTTAGAAATTGAAGGGGAAGCGGCGACAGGCGACGACGACGAATAAGACGACGACACCTTCCTCCTCTTCCTCTTCCTCAGCACCACCGTCAGGTCTTCCATCCAGGAGCGGGAAGCTCCACACTTACGGCCCCAATACCCTGGCATAGTCTACGGTTGATGGGGGGGGCGGGGGGGATTCTCTGGCTCTTGTTGCATAATTTCCACAATAAAAATGAAAACCAAAACAGACATGCACTTACTTTTGTACTTGCAACACACACAAGTAAAAGAAAAAGTGAGAAAGTCTTCACGCAGTGAAGAAAACCAAGCATACGACAGAAGCGGGCAGAGATACAAAGAGCAGCACGTCCATCCACGAGCGCAGCCGAAAGCAAAGTGACTCCTCGCCTCGCAGCCGAGCGTACCGCTAACTGCCGGACAAGTAGTTAACTACAGAACCCCTTGTTCGAAAAACTTACGACCGGTTCAGCTGTCGCTAAGTACCTTCCTATTGTAAAGGACCAAGGGTTTGTATACCGTATCAGAACAAAACAAATTTACGCCAACGGAGCCAAGCACTGGGATCTATGAGGTCATTCAGCAATGAAAATATTGAAAATTGTTGGGAGAGAGTAGAAAGTACGATGGAAGAAAATAAGAACAGGGGTATAGTAAAAGAAATATAAGGGTCTGCAGCTAAGGGTCGTGGGGACACTAGAAAGAACCTGAAGTAATGGCATTACCCATAAGCAATCTGAATTGTATGTATTGTATAAACAAAAAATCCAAATGACTCACCTGCATAGTAACAAGTCTATCATCAACCATAACTTCTTTGGTGAGGAAATCTGCTCCAATGGTTGCTTTGTATTGGTTGGAGAATTTCTTGTTTACAAACTGGTTCATTAGAGAAGTCTTACCCACACCAGAGTCGCCCAGAATAATTACCTTCAAGAGAATCTTCTTACGAGAAGCCATAATGATCTGAAAATTATTTTAACGACTTTAATCATTCAGAAATACTTTCATGGCCTGACATACAAATCGTAATGTACAAAAGGTTATAATTTTAAGCATATTTCTCTATCCAGCCTACAATTTGAAAGCTCTAGCAAAGTGCTTATAGCATTTATATAAAAAATTCTCTTGGTCATGTTATGTCTACATATATTTCATAAACTTCATAAACAATAAAGTTTAACATACTACTTTCATAAAATAAAAAAATGGCAATGACTGTATAGTTTCACTAATACTATATAACACCTCTTTGCACCTCTAAAAGCAAGGATACTAGAGTACACAAAAAATACTAGAGTCAGCATTATGAGACATGCCATGGCACCATTAGAGACAACTGGCAGTTGTAACCAAAATGAAAAAGCATACTGTAATTATTACCAACTAATGGGAACACAATTTCCAAAATGATTGATGAATAGCATCATTTGTTTATATACGTATACTGTGTTTGGAAGGTATATTTTGGCAGCAGCTAACTTTTATTTTTGTGGATCATAATTTGAATTTACTAAAACATACCTGTTAAAAATGAATACATATTATAGTTGCAATTTATAAGAAATACGACTGTACGTACTCTGTTTGTACTGCTGCCCAGCATTCATGGTGTAAAGAGAAAATCTTGGATGCATGGCAATAAGAAAAAATCCTGGATGCAAGCTATCAAGATCAAGCCCAGAATGCATAGTATAAAATTGAAAATTCTGAATATGTAGTATACAGTACAAAGAGGAAATCTTGAACTCATGGTATAAAGAGAAAATCGTGAATGCATGGTATAAAAGAAAACCTTGAATGCATGATTTTTACATTTGACATAGTTCCTGACGTCTCATGTGATGTCACTGTCTCATCCTTGATGATGGTGTTAGATTACAACTGCTTCGTGGCTTTCGTAGTACATATGCTCTTACCAAAGAAAAAAAAATTGAGAGTTGAGTATCTTTGTGTACTCTAGTATTTTTGCCTATATCTAAGCTTATTCACAGAAACTTATTCACAGAAACTAAGTTGCAACCAAGTTCTGAATTCCAAATTAACATTGACTTTTGAAAACTAGTTCTATGAATATATTCTTTCTGATCGATAAAGGGGCTTTCAAAATGTTTTTCTATTTCAGTGTCCAAATAATGGGGAAACTATACTCTGTTTATTTTTCATCTGTCCACCAGCGTGTGGTGTTTGCGTATGGTAACACTGCATCCCGGGCTTTAGATAGTTACATTCAGCTTACATTCAACAATAATAATAAACTTATTTCAAATATTAATGGTGTAATTTGCATACTGTAAATTATTAAAACACTTTTCAGTTACAAATGTACACCCAGATATCCTTTTATTTACCTAAAACTTACACATAGCGTAACTATTTAAAGCCCAGGACGCAGTGTTACCATGCAAAAACACCACAGGCGGATGGACAGATGGAAAAAATCAGAGTATAGTATATGAAAAACACCACACAGAACAGGGAAATAAAATCATCAAATATATATACCAGTATGCAAAACACAGTTTTGATAAATTATTAAATCCAGTTCAGTACAGTGCAATTACAGTAATATAAATAATACATTATTTTAATGACAAATTCTACATAAATACTAATTTTCTTCTCAAGTCAACTTCAGTGACTTGCAACAGCTCAATGCAAGTTTCAGATTTTCTGAGATGGGTGTTCTGCATGCAAGCTGTCCTGATTGGATTATGTTCTTCTAAAACTGAATGTCAAGTGTTCAATCATACAATAACAACATTATTACTTGGCTATCACCACCCACTAAAAGTTTATTAATCCCAGCCACACTCAGATTTGATTAAAATCTTAGTTTTGCATTGTTACCCTTTTCCTGATCCCATACACATGGCAGTAAGTAGCAAATGCCTTTGCAATTTCACGTATAGCTAAGTTGTATGCTGCATTTGGATTTAGCTCCTTCAGGAAATCAACGGCTTCCTTGTATCTGTGTTTCAAATAACCAGAAGGATATTTTTACCAGAATACTGTACTCAGAGCCAAATTCCTAACGACTCTCCAAAAATCCTTGCACATCAAAACTAATGGCACAGGCAGCTTCACACCTCAATGGCCTTTACTTGCTTGAACTCAGGGGGGGAAGTTAAAATTTGCAACCCCATTCCCAAAGCTGTGCCCTTGACTTTACACCAGAAATGTCCTGATGGACTGCTGCTTAAAATTAGCAGTAGCTTAGAGAAGTTGAAACATCACATATCGCTGGTATAGAATACAAAATTTAGGCCAAAAGCCCAGCACTAGGACCTATGAGGGCATTCAACGCTGAAAGCGAAATTGAGAGTAAAAAGGTTTGAAAGGTGAACAGGAAGAAAACCTCACATGTGCACTATGAAACAAATGTTAGGAAGGGGTGGAAAATAAGATGGAAGAAAGACAATATGAATGGAGATACAGCATAAGGAACGACAGGAAGGAATGAAAGGGGTTGCAGCAGATACCTCAGCTCTACTGACAGGTGGCTGGCAACTATGTCTCAAACGGGGCACTGTCATCCAAGTCTACTAGTTAAATAATAACCATCTCTGGGATGTTCCGATCTGTAAATCAAGAACACCTCAACTACAAGTTGCCCTTCTCATTACCTCCCAATACTACAATGAAGCTTCCTTAGGTGCACCAAAATTATAACCTTGTCTCTTCTTTCCTAATCACAAGGACATTTAGGCCATGCAAAACAGTCTCAATAAAAAAAGCTATGGAGGTGAAAGGGCTTATTAATTTTATGCATAAGGCCCTTGTACAGATAATTTAGTGAAATATTTGTCTCTAGCACACATCAGTTCTTTGTAAATCACCAAACAGTTAGCAATTCAATTTTGAAAAACTACTTTCTTTACGTTGCCAGAATTCTCACATCTCAAATGCATAGGATATTCTCATTCACTTCTTTCAATGTGCAGAGAATGAAAAAAAAAAATCATAACCCAAGAAACATGTGGGAATTTAACCCCTTTTGACCCAAATCTAATAGTCTTATCCAATAAAGAAATAAATGATGTGGAGTCTCGTAACATGTATAACACAAAAATAAGAGTGTCACTTATGTAAACATGTTATTGTTATAATACAATTAAGTTTGTTCATACTTACCTGGCAGATATATATAGCTGTATTTTCTGAAGTCCGACAGAATTTAAAAATTCGCGGCACACGCAGTGGGCGGCCAGGTGGTAGTACCCATTCCCGCCGCTGGGAGAGGATATCCAGGAACTATTCCCATTCTATTCATACTTATCAGTGCCACTGTCTCCTGAGGGGAGGTGGGTGGGCACTTTAATTATATATATCTGCCAGGTAAGTATGAACAAACTTAATTGTATTATAACAATAACATTTTGTTCATGAACACTTACCCGACAGATATATATATAGCTGAATCCCACCTTCGGATGGTGGGAAGAGACAGAATAGGATTTTAGGGAAACTAAATTAAGTAGATGATATACATCTTGGTTCCCTGACCTGTTAAGCATAGCCGACTTCGTGATTACTGTCACCAAAGTCTGCTCTGCGTTACTAGAGTTGCCAGCGAGGTAGAGACCTGTAATGCTGGTGCGCTCTAGATGATCTGTCAACGGGGGCGTGACCACAATGTGACTAGACCATATGACCATACTTCTGAGGGCACCGAAGCTAAAACCACCACCTGACCTAACCTATCAAAGTTAGTTCCATAACTTCTAGGCTAAGAAAAGGAACGCGCCTCAAGCGACCAAACCCTTCAAAGTTAAAAGCACACCTATCCCTTTTCTATAGGATAGGATTCGTGTTGCTTCCTGCACCCAATAATATATCTACGGATATGTATGGTCCTAGCGACTTACGGATCTGAAATGTCGTCTTCACATCCCAGTCGGGAGTGTGAAGCGAACACAGAGTTGCTTCGCTAAAGCGTGGCACTCAGATTTGTTACTGAGTGTCATGCTCTGTTGAAATGCTTCCGAGGCCGCGCCCTCACCTCTTGGAGCATTCATATTAAGAAAAAAATCTCAAATCTTTATGCAAACATAATGAATGAGACCTCTTAAAAGAACTCCTTGGCTATAATGCCAGGGTGTTCTTGGACATGAACCAGTCTGGTCTTTTTACGGAACACCGCAGATTGTCGGGAGTGTGAAGCGAACCCAGAGTTGCTTCGCTAAAGCGTGACACTCAGGATGTTACTGAGTGTCATGCTCTGTTGAAATGCTTCCGAGGCCAGCGCCCTCACCTCTGAGCATTGATATTAAGAAAAAATCTCAAATCTTTATGCAAAAAAAGCATAATGAATGAGACCTCTTAAAAGAACTCCTTGGCTATAATGCCAGGGTGTTCTTGGACATGAACCAGTTTGGTCTTTTTACGGAACACCGCAGATTGTCCGTGACCTTGACTTTCTATAGTTTTATCAAGATAAAACTTGAGAGACCCTACAGGGCACAGGACTCTCTAATGCCCTTGCCCAATAATTTGTGCCATACCCTTGTCTCCAAGCCTTCGGGTCAAGGGTTAGACAGTTTTCGTTCTTATCAAGAACGGAAGGCTTAGAGGACAGACCGTCATTATGTTACTTTTTCTAAAGCCAAAACCACACCTCTGATGATGGCTGAAAAACCATCACTAACCATCCTTGCCGTGGCCTTAGAAGGCGGTTAGAATATAGCCTTTCTGGTCAAGTGTATTAAGTTCGCAGAAAGGATAGGTTCGAAATGCTTTTTGGCATCAGAAACTCAGACTACGTCTAAGTTCCATGCCGGAACCTTTGATCCAGAGAATTTCAAGATCTCCACAGACCTCAAAAGATCGTGAAGCTTTGTTGTTTTGACAGAACCGGATCTCTGAGCCTAGAGGCCGTCAACAACATATTTGCATATTCTACAATAGTTAGGACTTCTATCTTTATCTCATACTTTCATACGGAAAGATAGAACCATACGAAATTCACAGAGGTCGAGGTGGAGGAACAGTCATTTCCCTTCACTATCTCCAGAAACGGCCCCCTCCGATTGAAAACTGAAAATAGGCAGCACTGCTTTGTCTTGGCCAAGAGACTGCTAATAATCTTGAAGATCTTATCGCTTCTCGATAGTCTGAACGCCTTCAGACTCAGAGGAGAGATATTAGATACTTCACTAAGTGACGATGTTAGATTACACAGATTCTCTCGGGAAGGGTCTTTGGACAATTCTCTGAATTACCTGACCTCTGTGAATCCAACCTCTTAGAGGCCAACATGTGGCGACTAAAGCTAATCCTCTAGGATCATGAATAAGGGAACAACTTAAGAGGAAGCTCCTTCGTCTTCATATTACGAAAAACTTAACGAAAGGACGCCCTCAGTCTCTCCTCACTTTCGACATACTTCTAAGTGAGGATTACTCAGACGTCAGTAGTTGTTGCCTTCGATCGAGAAGCACCCCCACGGACGTGCACTAGTTTAACGAACCTCTTGAGGATCGTTACGTTCCGTGCCCAAGCCCATAACCAATTCTCTCTTCTCGAGCTATGAGAGATCTGAGAAATTATCCGAGATGATTTGGGCCACTCGATCCAACCTCACCCTTCGAGGAAAACTGGAGAGCCGACCAATTTGGCTTCCAATTCAGACAATGTGCCAGAACATCTGTTCTCTGTTCGGATGTCTGGCACCCTCTCGCTATCACCTGAGGTGATCCTCAAGCCGTTGAGAGAAATTAGAATTACAAGATCTTTTGATGTTATTCCAATTTCTTCGTGAGGAAAATTTGTAGAGGTCTGAATTGCTGTTTATTCAGGGAAAACAAGCTTCTCCAGCGAGGAATGGTCCCCAGCAAACTCATCCATTCCCTCAGTCAGCCTGCTTCCTTCCCTAAATAAGGCTGCGCTTTTTGCATAAGCAGGAGAGCATTATGATAGTACTATGCCGCGGTAGATTCGTACAAGAATGTTACCCGTGCGGTAAAACCCGCACCTAACAAGTATAAGAGATATCTTGTTGAAATTTTCTAAGTAAACGGCAGGTATGATCATTCAAGATTACTAGAAATTTCCTCAACCCGAGGCTAAAATCCATGATTGTAGGGCAGAGAGACGGTTTATTAAGCCATTCCCGCAAGGGAGGAGAGACGTAACCAACCGCGCATGACACGAGCTAGCCGGTACTGCGTAGATCACACTCACAGTAACAGCAGCCTTGATCATCGTCTCGCACTATGTGCCTGAGTTGCCAGCTACTCCTTTTACGAAGGGATAGGTATGAAATTATCGAGCAAAAGGAACTCTCAAGCAGGCATATTTAAACGAAACAAAATTCGCTAAACAAGAAGCTGAGTTGGTGTTGCAGTTCAATTAGAATACTTCTCGTCTAAGTCGCAATCCGTAGAATAACTAGGATATGCGCCTACCCCTCGGACAATTCAACTGTTTAGTAGAATCATGTCGCGAGGTTAATATACGTAGTATATTTATAGTATTCTGAACAACGATCTCCATCCTAAATTCTTTCCTTCAAGAAAAAAAAAAAAAAAAAAAAAAAAAAAAAAAAAAAAAAAGGATTGGAGATCGACCACCTTCGATCTCTATCAAAAAGAGTGAAGGAGAAGTCTTCCTCGAAGAAAAGCTTCAATGGTGAACAGAATACTATCTGCCTGAGTTGCCAGCTACTCCCTTTACGAAGGAATAGGTATGATATTATCGAGCAAAAGGAAACTCTCAAGCAGGCCTATTTAAACGAAACAGAATTCGCTAAATACAGAAGCTGAGTTGGTGTTGCGTAACAATACCTGAAGAGTTGTTCTTACTCCGAAACTCTTGGAAGGTTGAAGGGAGTGTCAAATAAATACATTAGAACAACAGTTCTTTCGGCTTCTATCCGCAGAGGTAAATACGATATGCGTATATGACTTGACCCATGCGTTAGCAAAATGACGCAAAGTTTGAACATCGAATTCTCTACTACATCTTTCCTCGACGAGGAACGAGAGAAAGAAAGGAAAACGACTGTCACGTTCTAATGAACGAGACTTTTAAAAGAAACTCTTGACTCTTTCCCAAGACTCATTTCCAAGAAAAGGGAGAATATTTCGAATAGAGATCATCAAGAGAGAACCGAGGATCGAAAAAAGACCGTTCAATGTTCTTATGATATTGGACAAAAGACTTCCTGGATAGTCTACAAGTCTTTCTCTTAACCCCGGGATGAGCCTCTGAAAAATGAATGAGAGCTCTTCCGAAATTTGTTAATGAGTTTATCCGCTTAAAACGATAAAGAAAAAACGTTAAAAAACTATGTCAATGAGAACTACCCCATTTATGAGGGGTCCCCCACTTAAATGACAATGGGGAAAACGTCCTGACTTGACAAAACTATTAGCACTTTGCTAATAGGGGAAAACCCTTTAACATGACCGAAAGTCACCCAGGAATCCAAGTATATAATCTTCCCGATTCTCAAAGAAATCGATGAGAGGGAAAGAGAGATCGAAGAAAAAATTCGGGTATGTCTCTCCGCTAACTCCGAATCCTTTTTAAAAATTTCTGTAAAGAAATGTCCTCAACAGCAAATAAGACGCCTTCAACAAGTCTTTTCTCTCGCAAAGCGTCCTGCCGAGCTTCCACCGAAGCGTCCTGGCGAATGTCCACAAAAGCGTCCTGCTGAGCGTCCTCAAAAGCGTGCTGGAAAGCGTCCTGCTGAGCGTCCTCAAAAGCGTCCTCAAAAGCGTCCTGGAAAGCGTCCTCAAAAAACGTCCTGCTTAGCTACGAGCGTGTCTGAGCAGAGAACACCAAGTCTTCTTGAACGACGTTTCAGAGAGGAACTCGTTGAGCGCCTTGATGCATGCAAGGCCCGCCAAGAGGCGTCCCCCCTGGTCGAGCGACCTTGCCAACATCTCAATGTTATGACGAACCGCGTTTTTGCGTATATGACATTGAATATTTTTAAGGGACGTCCTCATGCGAATCATATGGAGAGCCGCACGATGTCCTGAAGAGTGTGAACACTAAAGGAAGACGTATGGCTTCGTCTTCCGCAAGGTGCTTGCCGAGCGTCCTGGAGAACACCTTCCTTGTCTCTTAATGCTTATAGGACGTCGAGCACCTCCAAACGCTTCCTCACGTTCTAAATTGCCCTTCTTATGCCGACCAGAGACATAAGTTTGTTGAACTGTGCAAAGCAGCTTGCCGGCCGTCAAACTTATCAGCTTGCTTTTTCGAAGTTAAAGCGAACGTTACATAACGTATACGGAGCGCCATGAGGAGAGAGACGAAAATGTCTTGATTACCAAATTCTTTTGGAATGCTAGCGAGGTTTGAAACAGCTCTAACTTCATGAGCGTTCACTCGCAGGAGGCTCAAATCACTCTTCTGGCAAGATGAATGAACCTCCTTAATAATGTATAAGAGATATATACATGAGCGTTCATATACATGAGCGTTCACTCGCAGGAGGATAAAAAATCACTCTTTGGCAAGATGAAATGAAGCCTCTTTAATAATGATAAATGATGTATACATGACCGCGGTCATCGCAAGGATTAAGGGAGGCTCAAAATCACTCTTCTGGCAAGATGAATGGCAAAGAGCTCCATAATAATGTATAAATGATATATGCTTTATGAGCGTTCACCCCGCAGGAGGCTCAAATCATCTCTTGCGGGCAAGATGAATGAGCCTCCTTAAATGTCCCTTAGAAAAAGAGCCAGTGCATTCTTCTAAAGGGAAAATGTGGTCTCTTTTTACTTTTTCATCCTCTCGTGACGAGAGAGAGGACGTGAAGCGTCCTCTCTCTCAAGCTTCTTTAGGGGGCGCGAGTCCTCCGAGACTCCAAACCCCCTGTGTGGGGAGGACGCCTCGGAGGAAGAGAAGCAATCCTTCAAGATTCGTGCACGATCTTTAGCAGCCTGGGAAGCTCAACAGGTTCTGCCGAAGGGACGCCAGATCGGTGGGGAGCCCCCGTAAAACCCTCTTGCGGCTTTCGACATCGCCCTCTCCTGAGTCATGGGAGTCCGACAGAGGTCCAGGCCTAGAGGCATTATGGGGCCGATCTGACGCCCCTCCACAACACAAGGGGCACTACACTTCACAACACTGATTGGAGAGCGAGCACTTTAGTCTAAGATTACTTGATGTAATCCTCTAGCAGACAACTTCTTCTAGGCCCGTAAGCCATACCACAGGGTTAGGCAAAATAAAATCTACAGGAGGTTAGAAGGTTCATTATTTCTAACTTCTGTTTACTATGGAGGAAAAACTCCTGATTTAACTAACGCTCTAAAAAGCGTAAATGAATCCTCCTTCTTCCGTAATCAGTCACACATTACACTAATTACCTTATGCAAAGAAAACATGTAAACGTCATATATACTAAGCGAGTGTCTACCGAAAGTTCCGGTAGCCTCACCTTACCGTGCAGACAACAAAGTCTGAAACTAGGCTAACTAGCTTCAGACATCAAATGCAATGAAAAAATTTACGATAGCGTATGCCTAGCCACAAATCCAAGTTAATAATCGAAAAAGAATAATTAGGATACTTAAGTGGCTAATGAAGTTTTTCAAAATCCTAGGCGGAGGTCTGTAAACAGTTGTTTACCGACCGGCGACAGAAAAAAATATGAATAGAAAATGGGAATAGTTCCTGATATCCGCCTCCCAGCGGCGGGAACAATGGGTACTACCACCTGGCCGCCCACTGCGTGTGCCGCGAATTTTTAAATTCTGTCGGACTTCAGAAAATACAGCTATATATATATCTGTCGGGTAAGTTCATGAACAAATGAATATTTTCTGGCAAATCAATTAAGAATAATTTGCTATTTTCCTCATTAAATTACAAGGTGTGACTTCACACCCTCAAAATAGACCCAGTGCTTGCAAGATGAACTAGAATTACTCTGAAAACATGATTATTCCAGATACTGGGAGACAGCAGAAATGAAATTTCTGGAAACTATCCAGTCCCAAAGTTGTCCACTGGTGAGGGGTTAAATACCTCAGTGTTATAACACAGGCAGAAAAAAGTCACTTTACCAATGGCAAAAGGATGATCAATAGTATGTAGGTTTCATCACTAAACAGACAATAATCAATGGTGGGTTTAACCACTAACATAAAAAATGACCCTTGTTCAGAGAGCCTTTTTAAATGGGGATGTGGTTAATATGTATAGCAGTATATTTAGACTAAGTTCTCTTCTACATTTTTCTTGACTGTCTAAATTCTAGCATTTACTTCACTTGAGTGTAAGTTCTCTGGCAGGGACATTGAAGTTTTTGCAAAGTACTGAAAGCTTATCATCCTGAATTACTAAGTTTCTCCATATCTGAGAGTTTTTCATGATTTCACATTGAACAGAAATGTTCAGTTGACACATTACAAGTCCACAATGGGAAACTATAATCTTGGGTTAGGGTAGGAGTATTGGGGATGAACAGGGACTGCCCCTTCATTTATCAGATACCTAAAAGTGCAACCTACAGCCAAAACGGGATCAAGCATCCTAGGTTACATTGTCATGAATACTAAGTTGGGATAAATCACTAAACACTATAACTGTGCCTACATTAGACGGGAGGGGGCAGTTTCATAATTAACCACTTTTGGCTGGACATAGCTCTAAGTTAGGGTAGGATGTATTCAAATATCTGTTTCCCTCATCCAAAATTATTATTTCCCTCAAAACAACTTTTTCATATTAATTACAAGTCACTATCAGAAGAGGAATAATTTTTAAAAGTTATCTTGACATTAATATGACATGATATTCCTTTTCCATTTAGTTAGGTATGTGGGGGTAGCTTACCCAAAAAAAAAAAAAAAAAAAAAAAAAAAACTTCACACAATGTAATACTGACTGGCCTCTCTTTGAACATCCATCAGTACGTATATGATAGCAGGAATTATTTGTTAATTTGCAACAGTTCCAACTTAATCTACAATATTTTTAGTGTTATAGATGCATCTGGCATGAAAAATTATAAACTTTGTCTCTGAACATTTTTGGGGGAAATCCAACATATCCAAGATACGAAGATATGAATGTACAGTCAAACCTCGGCTTCTGTACATCTCTCTTTTCGTACGTTAAGGTTTTGGGAGACTTTTTTTCTACTAAATTTTATCACGTTATTCGTATGTTTCAGCAGTTTTTGTACACTCGGAAACACTCCATCAGGGGCCCCATGTCGAGTGCCCAATCAAAGCATCCTATCTCCTTTTGTGACCCATTCTGCTTGTGTTCATTGTTTTTATGCTTTTTGTTCTTTTTTTTTTATCAAGTTCAACTGCTATATAAGCAATCATAGAGCCAAAGAAAGTTCCAAGTGCTACCCCTCCTGTAAAAAAGGAGAGAAACACGTTATAATTTAAGTGTTTTGGAGGAAGTTCCATGCCGGTCTCAGTGAGAAAGTGCCTACAAAAAGTGCTGCTGTTAGTGAATTTAGGCCAGCAGAGGCTGGTTTAAAGAAATGCCAGAATCAAATGTCTCTGGACAGTTTTGTTGTACGAAATGGGTCCGGTAACACTTAAGCTAATCCTAATGCCAGTAAAAAACAAAGAGGGGAAGTAACCTCAGATAGTGACAGTAAACCACAAAGAGAAGTAACCCCAGATAGGTCCTTGATACCATAAGTCCTTCTGGAGAAAGATTCCCCTTCTAAACAATAACCTCTCCTCTCCACTCTTCATTTTTCATACACTAACAAGTGTTTTCCATAAAGGGTAAGAGTGATGATAAATGTTCATTTATTAAATTCATTACTCATTTATACTTATTTCTCATTGTTTTCTGTATCTGTTTATTCCTTATAAAATGTATTTAAAAAATATTTTGGGGGGTCTGGAGCACATTAACTGTGTTTACATTATTTCTTATGGGAATTATTGTTTCAGTTTTCATACGTTTCAGATTTCAAATGAGGTTCCGGAACGGATGAGGTTCCACTGTATACTATATAATCACCATCCTCAGAATATTTCTAAATGTTTTTGTTTACTTTAACACTGACACAGTCTGTGCTTTAATGCGAGTTTGCTTTTCCTTAAAGTTGTATTGTGGTTCTGATATGAGTTTTTCCTTAAAATTGCATTGTGGGTAGTTACGTCCCATATCTAGGAGTCACATGACCAGGGGAAAATTTTACAGGTGTCAGACAGTTTCTCTTGTCATTTCATTCAGTCTTTCATGGAGAGAAGTTATGTCCAGTCTGTGTTCCTCCTGTAATTTTGATTATTTTCAGTTAATTCATCATCTTTATGAATATGAACTGCAATGCATTGATTATTTAAGGTAACATGGAGTGTTGCATGTAACAGTAGAATGTTTCAAGTGTAGTAAATGACAATATATAAATTTGTTTATGATAAAGGAAGTGGCTATTGGTAAGGTAATTGCTAACCTCCTGTAACCCCTGTGGCTAGTGTGTGCAGCATAAATATTACCACTTGCCAGTATATAGGAGATTGCCAAGAGATTGCGGATAAAGCGCAAAGACTATGCAGCCACCCCCTTACTGAAAGCAGATGTTAAAAAAATGAAATTTTCATTATTAAAATGAAGTTTTATTGTATACTTACCGAACAATTATAGAGCCGTGATTTCCCACGAGAAGGCAGGGTACTAAAATTCAAATTTAGCGCGCGGGTCGGCGTCGCCAACACTGGTGGTGATGACGTTCATCTCCCTCCACTCGCGGGAGAACCAGGTACAACTGCCCAGGTGAATCCAATTCTTTCTGCCCGTCCGTCCACCTAAGGGGAGGAGGGTGGGTTATAATCATAATTGTTCGGTAAGTATACAATAAAACTTCATTTTAATAATGAAAATTTCATTTTTATTGTAGTGTCTTACCGAACAATTATAGAGCTGATTACACATTTATGGGAAGGTGGGATTCAGTGGACCACTAGTATTTTTAAATGGTTACATTTATTGCAATACCAGTAAACACTCAAGGTGTCTGTTGTACCTTACCTTGTAACGAGAGCTACCAGCAGACTGTTACTGCCTCTGGTCGGTGCTCTTCTTACTATTGTAGAGGAATTGGAATTTGACCAAAGTTAGCCTCTACAGGAGTGGAATCCTTCCGTAGTTCAAGCGAGTCAAGGCTGACTGACGGAGGATAGTAACAACAAAGATTGCCCTGCCCTGGGCTAAGACCAGAAATTCAATCATACAAAACATTTGTCACCAACACCAGATTTAAAACCATATATACCAACCATTGTAAAATCTGACCTAACAGACTGGTGAGTATCCCAGGTACTCAGTACCCCCAGCTTCCTTGAAACTCGACAACCTATTCAAGGTGAAAAGTTAGCATAGAGGTGACGACCCCTGTGCCGTTTCTCCCAACACCATGCCAGAAACCGCCACGGCCGGACCTAACGTTTTACAATTCTCGAAAACCGTTTCTATCTCTTTGAGATAATGACTCAAAAAACAAAAACCGAATTCGATCTCCAGAACGTGCTCTGAAGAATCGAAGCTAAAGATAAATTCTTTCTAAATGCTAAAGAAGTTGCCACTGCTCTAACCTCGTGAGCTTTAACTCTCAGAACGGAAAGATTGTCGTTCTCGGACTGCGAGTGAGCTTCCCTGATAAGCTCTCTAATAAAGAACGATATAGCATTCTTAGAAAGAGGACGAGAGGGATTTTGAACCGAGGTCCAGAGCCTTAGAAGATTGTCCTCTAATACCCTTAGTGGCAAACAGATACTGCTTAATAGCCCTGACTGGACATAAGAGCCTTTCCTCCTCCTCATGTCCAACCAAATCAGATAAGTTCCTTACCACAAAACTCCGGCCAAGGATTAGAAGGATTCTCATTTTTGGCTAGAAAGGTCAAGATACCGAAATACAGCATTGCCTTGAGAGAAACCGACTCTTTTGTCTATAGCGTGCAATCGCTGACACGCTTAGCAGAAGCTAGTGCAATAAGAAAGAGTGCCTTCTTAGTCCACGTTCCTGAGTGAAGCCGACTTCAAAGGCTCAAACGGTGGCCCCATGAGGAACTTACGCACCACATCTAAGTTTCCAAGCCACTGTATCTTGCGGGAGCTTAGTGGTTTCGAAAGACCTAATGAGGTCCGACAGATCGTGAATTGGAGAGGAAATATCCAAACCTCGATGTCGAAAAACCGAAGAGAGCATGGCTCTATATCCTCTGATCGTCGAAGGAGCCAGTTTCTTAGAGTTCCTAAGAAATATAAGAAAATCTGCTATTTCTGTTAAAGAGGTCGCAGAAGTAGAGACTTTAGCACTTCTACACCACCTCTCTGAAGATTCTCCACTTCCCTTGATAGAGTTTGTTAGAAGACTCTCTCCTACAACGAGCGATAGCTTCTGCAGCTCTTCTTGAAAATCCTTTCGCTCTGACAAGATTCCGGACAGTCTGAACCCTGTCAGAGCTAGAGCGGACAAGTTTTGGTGGAACCTCTTGAAGTGAGGTTGTTTGAGAAGCCACTTCTCTGGAGGAAGAAGTCTGGGGAAGTCTACTAACAACTGGAGAAGGTCCGGGAACCACTCTTTCCTGGGCCAAAAGGGAGCGATTAACGTTAGCGTTACATTGCTGTGCGATATGAACTTGTTCAGCACCTCTCTATTAGACCGAACGGAGGGAATGCATAAGCTTCCAGACCCGACCAATCCAACAGCATTGCGTCCACCGACCAAGCTAGAGGATCTGGGACTGGCAAACAAAAGAGAGGAAGACGGTTGTTCCTTGATGTCGCGAACAGGTCTATTGACGGTCGTCCCCAAAGGCGCCAAAATTTCTGACAAATCTTGTTGTCCAAAGTCCACTCCAGAGGTAACACTTGCTGTTGACGACTTAACTCGTCCGCCAGGACGTTCATCTTTCCCGGAACAAATCTCGGGACTAGCTGAACCTTCGCTTCGTTTGACCACAGGAGGAGATCCTTGGCTACTTCGTACAGAGAGAAAGACTGAGTCCCCCCCTGTTTCGCACGTACGAGAGAGCCGTGGAGTTGTCGGAATGCACTGCACTACTCGACCTTCTACTAAGCTCCGAAAACTGTCTGAGCCCCAAGAAAATTGCTAACAGTTCCTTTACATTTCATGTTGGAACTTCTTCTCCTTCTCCGACCAAGCTCCTGAAGTCCGTTGATTTCCCAGTAGGGCGTCCCCAACCTGTGTTCGATGCGTCGGAAAAGAACTGTAGGTTCGGGAGGAATGGGTGGTAAATCTAACCCTTCTTCCAACCTTGCTCGAGAGAGCCACCACCTTAGGTCCTCTTTTATTTGATCTGTGACAGGAAAGGTAATCGAGTCTGGTTGTGTCCTCCTGCACCAAAAGGCTCTCAGGAAAAACTGCAGAGGTCTCATGTGCAGTCTTCCCAACGTCACAAATTTCTCCACTGACGTCAATTTGCCCAGGAGCCTCATCCACTGATTGGCAGAACTTACCTTTTTGTCCAAGAACTCCTGAACTGTCTCCAGACAGCCTTGAACCCTCTTCGGGGACAGAAAAGCCCGAAAAACTTGAGCATTCAGAATCATCCCCCAAATAAAGGATGCTCTGAGATGGAACCAACTGGGACTTCTGTTTGTGACCAGAATTCCCTAAACTTTCTGGCAAGATCCAGAGTTGTTCCAAGGTCCTTCATGCACGACCTCTCTGATTCCGACCGGAGAAGCCAATCGTCCAGATAGAGGGAGATTCTTACTCCCTAATATTGTGCGCCAGCTTCCTATCGGGGATAGAACCCTGGTGAAAACTTTGAGGAGCGGTCGCTAGTCCGAAGCAAAGCGCCCGAAACTGAAACACCTTGCCTTCGAACATGAACCTCAGGTACTTCCGAGATTCGCGATGTATCGGAATGTGAAAATAAGCGTCTTGCATGTCCAGAGAGACCATCCAATCCCCCTGTCTGATGGACTCCAGAACGACCGAGTGGTCTCCATATGAAATTTGTTTTCTGGACATGCAAGTTCAGGGCGCTCACATCCAAAACCGGCCTCCAGCCCCCACCCCCTGATGACTTGGGAAACTACAAAAAGGCGATTGTAAAAGCTGGAGGAAAAATCCCCTTCTATCTGTTCTATCGCTTCTTTGAGAACAAGCGCTTCCACTTCTGCGGCTAGCGCCAGAAATTTGTCTGAGCCCGGAGAGTATGCCTGGAATGGAATTGCACAGGTGAGAGCGAGGGAGTGAAACGAGAGGAATACGATAGCCGAACTTGAGTACTTGCACTACCCAGGCTTCTGCTCCTCTGTTTTCCCATTCCTCCAAAACAGCGCCAGCCTGGCTCCCACTGATGCATGAAGAACCGAGCTTTCATTTGGAAGGTTTGTTAACCTTGGCCGAGGCCTTAGACTGAGGTCGCAAATTCGACTTCGGCCCGAAAGAATCGCTTGGGTTTTCTCCCTCGAAAAGGCGCTTGGGTCAGAGGAGAAACCGAAGGAACAGTCTCCACAGGAGCTTTAGGTCTCTTAGTAGACTGTGCCAGTAAATCCGAAGTAGATTTCTTATCTAGCGCAGACGAAATTGACAACACTACATCGTCTGGAAAGAGGTTATCTTTACACAAAAGGAGCAAACAAGAGAGCAGACTTCTGTTGGGAAACGTAACCCTTTTAGAAGCAAAGGAGCACCAAAGTTGCCTTTCTTAAGGGTACCAAAGGCGATGAGCGAAGCTAACTCATACATCCATCCCTAATGGATTTGTCCGCACAGGACAGAACACCAATCCAATCCTCCGCTAACTCCTGAGAAAGAGAAGGACAGTCTTCGATCTTGGCCGCTAAAGCGCCAATAGTCCAATCAAGGAAGCTAAAGACTTCCAAAAGTTTAAATTGATTCTTTACAACGTGGTCCAACTCAGGCGCTGTAAAGAAAACTTTCGCTGCGGCGAAAGCAGATCTTCTAGAGGAGTCGATTAAACTGGAGAAGTCTCCCGTGGGAGGAGGCAGAAACTCCCAGAGAAGGGAGCTTCCCCTTCCCCAGTTACATAAAACCTATACCTCTTACGAAGCAACTTAGAGGGAGGGTAAGCAAAAAGAGCCTTCCCTAAGTCTCTTTTCATAGACATCCATTTCTCCGTCTCTTTCAACGAATGTCTAACCGCTTTAGATAGAACAAGTTTTGGGAGGAGAGGGTCTGAAGTTTTCCTCCTCATCAAAAAAGTCGAAGTTGGGGAGCGCGGGGCGGGGCCGCTTTCTCAAAATAATCTGGATAAGATACCAGAAGAATCTAAGGAGACGTGAATAACAAGAGAGGTGATGTGAATCCTCCTCCTCTACTTCTTCTTCATTCTCCGATACCGCCGAAGAAGTAGACGGAACTACAACCGGATCTGAAGGTTTCGAACCACCCCTTGGACTCATTTCATCCAGTTGGTTAACATCTCTAACTGCTTGCGCAAAGGCGCCAGAGACGAATCAAAAACAGTTAACGTAGGCTTGGAAGAGCCTAAATGTTCAGCAGGAGGCGGAAAAACTACTTGCGCCTCGCTCGGAGCCGCCGAAATTCGAGGCGAAACAGGCGCATCAGGCGTAACAGACGAAAAAGCGCCTAAAGAAACACCCTTAGAACTGCTAGCTACAGCGCTAAAACCACAATCTCTACTAGTAGATGGAGCCGAAAAAGGCACAGATTGAGGCGACGAACGAGCCGCTAATGGCCGCGGCGCAACCCTACTCTCAGGCTCCTTATACCGCTTGACTGGAGGAGGCGAAGAATCGGCGCCTGAACGCCTCTTTAAGGGACGCGAAACGGGCGAATCTCGCCAAGAGCGCCGCGCGACCGGAGACGAACCGCTTGCCACAAGAAAAAAAGCGAAGCAAAGTCATCCAACCGCACCGACCACCGATGTTCACCGGACGCCGGCAGGAAAAGAAATTGGATTCACCTGGGCAGTTGTACCTGGTTCCTCCCGAGCGAGGGTGGAGGGAGATGAGGGAGGATGACGTCATCACCACCAGTGTTGGCGACGCCGACGCGCTAAATTTGAATTTAGTATCCTGCCGCTCGTGGAAATCACGGCTCTATAATTGTTCGGTAAGACACTACAATAAAATTGACTGTTAAAGTAGCATCACCCTCCAGTACTGTGCCATGTCAATAGTGCTGATCCACTACGTCCAGAATTGTCTCCTTTGTAACCAGTTGGCCTATTTTGACAACAGTTCCAACTCAGTTTTTCTTAAGTAATTATGTATTTGTTTTAATGTTTTGCATGATTATGATAGTAATACATGTGGGAAATGAACGGTTTCTATTAGATGCAGTAGGAGTCTAGAATAACTAAAAAAACACTGTTTTCCCACATGAATTATCATCATAACCATTCAAAACACATAAAACATAAGAAAATGCATAATTATGAAAAAAGAGAGTTGATGGTGTTGTAAAAATTTACTAATTACTTTTCAATAAATTATATACGCATCATGTTTTATGCTTGCTCAGTAATGTGTTGAAATATAAGAAAATCATATTTGGTGATGCTTATGCATTGAAAAAAGATACTATAACTGGATAGTAACTTTATACTATGTGAAAATGTTATTGTTATGATACAATAAAGTTTGTTCATACTTACCTGGCAGATATATATATAGCTGTATCTCCGACGTCCGACAGAATTTCAAAACTCCCGGCACACGCAGTGGGCGGGCCAGGTGGTTAGTACCCATTCGCCGCTGGGAGGCGGATATCAGGAATCATTCCCATTTTCTATTCAGATTTTTTCATACCACTGTCCCCTGAGGGGAGGTGGGTGGGTACTTTAATTATATATATCTGCCAGGTAAGTATGAACAACTTTATTGTATCATAACAATAACATTTTGTTCATGAAACTTACCTGTCAGACATTATATATAGCTGAATCCCACCATTGGAGGTGGGAAGGACAGAATAGAAGGATTTAGGAAACACCTCAAGTGCAGATGATTGACATCTTGATTCCTTACCTGTTAGCATAGCTGACTTCTTGATTACTGTCACCGAAGTCTGCTTTTGCTTTACTAGAGTTACCAACAAGGTAGTGACCTGTGTAGTTGGTGCGCCTCTAGATCTGATCTTCAACGTGGGGCGTGACCACAATGTGACTAGACCATATTGACCATACTGTGAGGGCAACGAAGCTAAAACCACCACCTGACCTAAACCTATCGAAGTTAGTCCCATAACTTCTAGGCTAACGAAAGGGGAAAGCGCCTCAAGCGACCAAACCCTTCAAAGTTTAAAAGCACACCGCTAATAATCCCTTTTTCTACTAGGATAGGATTCGTGCTGCTTCCTGCCTCCAATAATATTTCTACGGATATGTATGGTCCTAGCGACTCGCAGATCTCATATGTCGTCTTCACATCCGTCGGGAGTGTGAAGCGAACACAGAGTTGCTTCGCTCAAACGTGGCACTCAGGATATTACTGAGTGTCATGCTCTGTTTGAAATGCTTCCGAGGCCTCGCCCTCACCCTCTGTGAGCATTTACTTTAAAAGGTTTCAAATCTTTGTTCAAACATGACGAATGAGCCTCTTAGAAAGCTCCTTAAAAAATAACGCCAGGGCGTTCTTCGACATGGGCAGGTCTGGTTCTTTTTGTTTACGGAACACCGCAGATTGTCCGAATGACCTTGACTTTCTTTAGTTTTATCAAGATAAAACTTGAGAGCCCCCGACAGGGCACAGGACTCTCTGTGGCTCTTGCCCAATAATTTGTGCCATCCCTTGATCCTCCAGGCCTCTGGGCCAAGGGTTAGACGGGTTTTCGTTCTTAGCAAGAACGGAAGGCTTAGAGGACACCGAATTACTGTCCTCTAAAGCCAAAACCATCTGATGATGGCTAAAACCTCACTAACCCTCAATGCCGTAGTAGAGTGGTTAGAAAATTAGCCTTTCTGGTCACGTGTATTAAGTTTACAGAAAGGAGAGGTTCGAAATGCTTTGACATCAAGAACTTCAGACTACGTCTAAGCTCCATCAAGATTTCCGCAGACCTCAAAGATCGTGAAGGGCTTTGTTGTTTGACAGATCCGAATCTCTGAGCCTAGAGGCCGTCAACAACATATTTCCGTATTCTACAATCGTTGGGACTGTTAGCTATCCCATAATTCAGACGGAAAGGGAAGACGGTAAAGTAATTCACAGAGGTGGAGGTGTAGGAGCAGTATTTCCTTACTGCACTATCTCCAGAATCGGCCCCACTCCGATTGGTACACTGCAAAATATGCAGCACTGCTTTGCTTTGGCAATGAGACTTGGTAATTAATCTTGAAGATCCTCTCGCTTCTCGACAGTCTGAACGCATCCAGACTCAGAGCGGAGAGGTTTTAGGTACCTCTCGAAGTGAGGCTGTTAGAGTAGACCGATTCTCTCGGTGAAGGGTCCTTGGAAAATGCCCTCTGAAGGACGTGACCTCTGTGAATCCAGCCTCTCGAAGGCCAACATGGGGCGATCAGCGTCTTTCTCGCTCCCTCTGACGCCAGCGATTCTCTTATCAGCTTTCCTAAACTTTTGAATAGGGGAAAAGAGACTAACCAACTATCCCCATTCCATACTATATGATTGCGTCTATTGCTACCGCTCTCGGCTCAGAATAAGGGAGCAACGTAGAGGAAGCTTCTTCGTCTTCAATATTGCGAAGAAATCTACGAAAGGACGTCTCCAACGTCCCCCCTCCACAACTCTCGACATACTTCTAAGCGAGGATTACTCCAGACGTCAGTAGTTGCTGCCGCCGATCGAGAAGATCCGCACGGACGTGCAATAGTGTAACGAACCTCTTGAGGATCGTTACGTTCCGTGCCTATGTCGATAACCATCTCTCTCTTCTTGGGATATGAGAGAGCTGCGAAATTATCTGAGATGATTTGGACCAATACGACCAAAAACTCACTCTTCGAGGAACTGGAGAGCCAACCAAATTGCTTCCAATTCTCTTAGATTATGTGCCAGGACCTCTGTACCTCTGTCCTGGATGCCTGGCACCCTCTCGGTATCACCTGAGGTGATCGTCAACCCATTGAGAGATGTTTAGAATTATTTCTAGATCTTTGATGTTATTTCAGTCCTCCGTGCAGGAAAAAAAAAACTGTAGAGGTCTGAATTGCAGTCTATTCAGGGAACAAGCTTCTCCAGCGAGGAAATGGTCCCCAGCAGACTCATCCATTCCCTCACTAAGCATGCTTCCTTCCCTAATAAGGCTGCGCTTTTGCATAAGCAGGAGAGCATTATTATAGTGCTATGCCGCGGTAAAATCGTACAGAATTCTGTTACAGTGCGGTAAGCAGCGCTGAACAGGTCTAAGAGATATCTCTGTTGAAAATTTCTTAGCAATAGGAAGTCGTGTTTATTCATGATTACTAGAAATCCCCTCAACCCGAGGCGGAAAGTCATGATTGTAGGGTAGAGATATGGTTCGTCAATCAATCCCGCGGGAGAGAGAGACGTAACCGACAGAGCTTAACAGCGAGCTACCTGATACTGAGTTGGTGACACTGTGACAGTCACAGGCAGCAGGCAGCAGCTTATGTTCACCTTCTCGCAGTCTTATGCGAGTTGCCAGCTATTCTATTCATCTAAGGAATAGATTTACATTATTTGAACAGAAACTCTCAAGTTGGCATATTTAAGCGAAACAAAATTCGCTAAATACAGAAGCTGATTTTGTGTTGTCGGTAAACATTACGCTTAATTAACCAAATGTTAAATCGGAAACTCCATGGAAAGTTGCCTGGAGTACCGATTAAATATACTGCGTCATCCACAATGACAGCAACCTCTCGTCTCGCACTATTCTGCCTGAGTTACCAGCTACTCTCTTCTACGAAGGAATAGGTTTGTTACTATTATCGATAAGGAAATTCTCAAGCAGGCATATTTAAGCGAAACATAATTCGCTAGATGCCGACGCTGAGTTAGTGTTGTTGTAACAATACCTTTAGCGTTGTCCTTACAGCGGAAACTCCTGGAAGTTTGCAGGAAGGACCGATTAAATAAATACATTTACAATAACCGTCTTTTCGGTTGCCATCTGTAGAGGTAACCATGATATGCGTATATGACTTGAACCCTACATTAGTAATATGACGCAAAGATAAAATACGTAAGTATTGTAGTCACTTGAACATAAAATTCTCTCTAATGAATGAGAGCTCTCTCGAATTTTGTTAATGAGAGCTTATCCGCTTAAGCGATAAAATGTTATGAAGATCTTTGTCAATGAGAACTAACCCATTTACATGACAGAAAGTAATCCAGGAATTCGAGCATATAGTTTTCCCGATTCCCGCAGAAATCGAGGAAGGGGCAAGATTCCTAATCAGAGACTGGGCTTACGACAGGAAGGACCTTAATGTTCCCCTTCGGCAGCGCAATCCCGAAAGCAGACGAGGCGTTTTATGACACCGAAATCTGCTTACAGTTTTCCTGGAATTCATCAAGTGATGGATTCTATTGAACGCTCCCTTCGTAGAAAGCGAAGTAGACATCTTGACGAGACCAAACTCCTTCCTCTACTTCGACGACGCCCTCTTGAAGAGCGTTCTTGCAGGAATCCTGCCGAACGTCTTGATGCGTAGGACGCCTATCGTTCTGAAGAACGTCCTGGCCAGTGCTCTACCGAGCGTCATGACGTGTAGGATGCCGAGCGTCTTCAAAAGCGTCCTCGCTAGCGTCCTGGCGAGCGTCCTCGCTAGCGTCCTGGCGAGCGTCCTCGCTAGCGTCCTGGCGAGCGTCCTGGCGAGCGTCCTCGCTAGCGTCCTGGCGAGCGTCCAGATGTGTAAGACATCGAGCGTCTTCCAAAAAGCTTATCAATGTTTATGACGTCGAGCGTCTTCCAGAGCGTCCTGATGAGCGTCTCTTCGTGTAGGACGTCGAGCATCGGCAAAAGCTTCCTCACGTCTCAATGCGTAGGACGTTGAGCATCTTCAAGAGACGTCCTCGCGAGAGTCTTACCGAGCGTATTGGTGCCTAGAACACCAAGGGCATCTCAGAGAGGATCTTGTCGAGCGCCCTGATGCATGAAAGGCCATAAGACTTGACCATACCGTAGACTTAAAAGTGAATTCTCTCTAAGCATGTACTCTAATAAGCCATGCTTTCGTAAGCATGAGAACATTATATATATAGTGTTCTGCTGCGTTAGATTCCTTTAATAATGTTACCTACGGTAATCAGCATTGAAAGGCTGGAATATCTTTCTTATTGAACGTATCTTAGCAAAAGGCAGACAATATTTTATTTATGTTTGCTTAACTATCCCCTCAATCCGAGGCGCTAAGACCGCGATTGTAGGGGAGAGATACGGTTAGTCATTCCATCCCGCAGGACCGACCTCTCATGACTGAGCAATAGATGGTTACTGCGTTGGTCTAAGCGATAGCAGCCCCTCCGTTAGCTGTCTGCTTACTCTTTCCAGAGTTGCCAGCTACTCCATTCAATAAAGGAATCTTATAAAATTATTATCGAACTTCAGGAAGTTCTTATTAATGTATATTTAAGCGAAACAAGACTTTCGATAAATCTAGAAGCTAATTAGGTATTGTCATAAAACAATCCTTTAAGCGTAGTCCTTCCTAGGAAAGTCCTGTAAGGATACTGGTAATAGAGTTGCACAGCAAAGAAGTAACTACGGTATGTGCTTATGATTTGACCGTATCGTATTATCATACAGCAGATACTCTACTACCTTCTTTCCCTGCCGAGGCAGATAGAAAGAGGAACTTTTACTATCTTCGTTCTTTTCGTTAATAGAACGATAGAAAGAGAATATATTTCCTTAAGTAAGGAAGTTAATCAGGAACTCTTTAAATCTTCGTAATTTCCTCATAAATCGCGGAAGAGACAGAATTCCTGTTCATCTCTAGGGTTTACGGAAGGAAGTAGATATTTCCTATCCGCCATCATACCCAAACGTCGATAAGATTCTTATTAAGAAACCAAGGTTTCTCCCGTACGTCTTGGTAAAAACTTCGACATGACTGTTGCTTATCAAATACGGAGGCGTCCCGAAAAGCGTCCTCAAAAGCGTCCTGCCTTCAAGGGGAGAGCGCGCTCATGAAGCGTGCTAGTCATAAGCCGATGTACGGTGATCGTCGTCCGACGAGTATTATGGACGTTCGCAACTCCTGACAAAGACGGCGGCCGCTTGTGCGACATCTTGCGTCTCTGTCACGCTCATCGACACTTCCAGAAACGCACTCAAAAGGACGCCTTAGGGTACGCCTTCTTCCTTTCACAGTAAGTGAGATAAGGCGATCTGGGCGCTTAACAGCGTTCTTCCTATTTCCTTCTTCTTTCTCCCATGTGTTGGAAAGTCGTCAAATTGTTAAGGCGGCGATTACAATCGCACGACAATAGAGAGAGGACGTGAAGCGTCCTCCTCAATAAGCTTCTATTTAAAGGGCGCGAGTCCTTCCGAGAGCTCCAACCCCTGTACGGGGAGGACGCCTCAGAGGACGAGAAGCAATCCTTCAGGATTCGTGCACGTGCCAGATCTTTGGCAGCCTGAGAAGCGTCTTCAGGTCTTGCCGAAGGGACGCCAGATCGGTGGGGGTTTCCTCGTAACCTCCTTCGGCTTTCGAAACCATGGCCCTCTCCTCCCTGGTGTTCTGGGAGTCCGACAGAGGTCTAGACCTAGAGGCATTATAAGGCCGATCTGACGCCCCCCTCCACAACACTAGGGGCAAAATCAACATCACTACACTCACAACACTGATTGGAGAGCGAGCACTTTTTCAAGCTTACTTGATGTAATCCACCATAATAGAAAGGGCATTACGTCTCACAGAACTTCCTCTAGGCCCGTAAGCCATACCACAGGGTTAGGCAAAATAAAGTCTACTGGAGGTTAGTAGGTTCATTATCCTAACTTCTGTTACTGTGGAGGAAGACCTCCTGATTCTATCACGCTCTAATTTGCGTACATACGAATCATACGTCTCTTTCGGAATTCAGTCAACATTACACTAATTACATTGATCTTTCAACAAAGAAAACATGTAAAACATCATGTATACTAAGCGAGTGTCTACCGAAGGTTTCGGTAGCCTCCCTTACCCGTTGCAGACAACAAAGTCTGAAAAACTAGGCTAACTAGATTCAGACATCATATGCAATGAAAAAATTTTAATTAATTTAGATAGCGTATGCCTAGCCACAAATCCAAGTCAATCATTCAAAAAAAAAATAAGTAGGATACTTAAGCGGCTAATGAAGTTTCAAAATCCTAGGCAGAGGTAGTGGAAACAGGTGTTTTCACTACCGCGACAGAGAAAAATCTGAATAGAAAATGGGAATGATTCCTGATATCCGCCTCCCAGCGGCGGGAATGGGTACTAACCACCTGGCCGCCCACTGCGTGTGCCGGGAGTTTTGAAATTCTGTCGGACGTCGGAGAATACAGCTATATATATATCTGACAGGTAAGTTTCATGAACAAATGTAGTTTTCTAACAGTTTACCATGTAAATTTAACAAATTTCACCCAACACATCACACTACTGTATTTGACAATAATGGAAAATCAGATTCCTTAGGCCTAAGAAGTCAGATTGAAAAGCAGAGATGCTATCAAAGAGCACCGAAAATAAATGTACTATGCAGTCATAAATTGCAAAGTCTGAGTAGATAACCTGTCAGTCATAAATTGCAAAGTCTGAGTAGATAACCTGTTGCAATTAAGTGTAACAATGAACTCTTAAATGTCAGAGTATGCCCGAATTCTATAACAATGAGCTTATTAGAACAAGACTACAAAATGGGGTGACACATAAGACTACTAGGCTAATACTGCAGCTGGGTTTTCGCTGTAGTTGACCGGAAAATTTGCAACTATTAGTGTGTTTTTCTTAGTGTTCACATTTAATTTGTTTGTGTGTGTAATATTTACATTTTTTTTTTTTAAGTTAGGGTAAAACACCACGGCAGGCCAACCCTCATCACGGTGGACGGGTCTTATTCACTCGATATTTAATTGGTGAAACAAGAATACAATTGCAACTCTAAGCATACCATTTAAAAGACTGAAGTTTCGTCAACATAATGTGATATATGAAAGCCCCATACGAACTAAAATAAGCATGTGAGCTCTTTGTAAAATATGTTTTCATGGCAGTTTTGAAATCCAATATGGCGGCTACGTTTTGCATGGACGGTTCTCATCAGTGGCGGCCACCATCTTTCCCCAGCCTTCCCAGCACTCATTTGAACAATGTTAGCGTATGTATGTAACGTTTATTGATCTTACTCAAGATTGCAGTTGTAATCAGCACAATAAAACCACATTTTGTTGCCTATATTACTGAAAGTATGAAACTCGTTATTCCCGGGGTTATGGTTTGAACTGAATTCATTCTTACCTTGTAATCGGTGGTTTTTATCCTTACTGCCATCGCAACTGAAACTCCACAGTGCTTATTTGATTGTTATTATACACATTTTGGTATCAGTTCACTCCACATTGCACTTTAAACCCGTTGCTGTTCCTGGTTTCTAAGCGCGCGTGCCACAAACACAGTTATGAACAGCAGACGACGACAGACGACGAAACTGCAAAGTTTTATTCCCCAAATTGTTTACTTTACTCGTTATTTAGTTTAAATTTACTTTATTTAAAAATTTTGATTTAATTCATGTATATTATCCCTTTTTTGCAACCAATTTACCCCGAAAAATTACAGATATTTCTAAAGTAGATACAATCAAATGTTTCTAACGTTTTCGTACATCTGGCTGCCGAAAACCATAGAGGAACGACTACGGAAAAGCAGAGGAACGCACGGAAAAGTGAATTATATGTTTTTTTTTTTTCTTTTTTTTTTTCTTTTTTTTTTTTGCTAGCACTTTTCATTGATTTCAGTCTATATTAGTATTTTGAATTTCTTTAATAATCGTATGCCAGAAATAAATGTAACCTTTAATGTTTGCATGCTAAGAATGGCAAAATCATCGTTGCCACATTAGTGGAGGCTTCACACATATGCCGTTCCATTATTATAAACTGTTTCCATGAATTCTAGTTGTCATAGTAATGCAATAATGATAAAATTGCTTTAATATTTATGTATACAGTAACCTCCCCGTTAACACGAGTTCTGTTAACACGATTTCGATCTTACACGAGTTCAAAATCATACAGAAAAATTCTGCTAACACGTAATATTCGATGTTACACGATTTGAATTTTCCGCTGAAGAGCAAGAGCGCTGGGAGGTGTGGAGCGAGAGTCTGACTCACCCTACCTTTCCCTGCCCGCTCTCTCTCTTGCCTGCTGGCTCAGTGTGAAGCCAGCCCTCGCAGTGAGAAGAGCCAATATATTCTAGCATTGGTTAACATAATAGTGCGCACTTTACTACAGGTAGTCGTCTACTTACGACGGCATTAGGTTCTGGCAGAGCTGTTGTAAATTGATCTTGTCATAAGTCGACGAACCCCATAGCCTATGTACATGTATTCTATACCTACGAACCACATAGCCTATGTACATGTATTCTGTACCTACCGCATACTATCTATCATATATTATATCCAAAGTATGCACTGTATACTGTCTTTCTTTCAGCATATTGAGTAAATTGAATCATGTTGTGCTGTCTTTTTATCCTTTTTACCATATTCAAACACATGCGTGTACCATGTACGTATTTGTTCGTTTGCATTTTCATTGACAACTTACTAGCCTACATATACATTTTATATCATCCCAATTTTATATCATCCCAAAAATGTGCATGTATAGTACCTATTATTACGTTTAGCATATGAAATCTTATCATGCTCGAACTCCTTGATTAATACTTACTTTTATTACTGTATTTAACATTTTTATTGCAGGCATTCAGACCATCTGTCTGGTCTGTTACATTTTCTTATTATCCGCCATTTGCATTGACAATCGGCTACACGTATTATACATACTTTATTTTATTTATTTATTAAAGCATAATTTGTATTATATTTGATTTATTTGCAAAACAGAAATACAAAATGAATTACTAAAATACGAATCTTACCATTTTCGAACAAAATTTTACTTCTGAAAATATAAAACAAAACATCGTCTGCTGTTTTCTCTAGCGACCGTTTGTACTGTTGCCAACACGTCTATGTACGTACGTAGTAATACACAAAGTTTTATTTAACAGTATATAAATTATTTTTTCTTTATAAATTTCAGGCAAACTACAGTAATGCATAGATAGAATTGATTTACAGTACAGAAAAACATGAACATACAGAAAAAATAAAAAATTACGAAACATTTGAAATTTGAAAAAAAAAAAAAAAAAAATTATTGTCTGCTGGTGGATGGCTGGGGTCGTCCAGGGTCATCCGATCCGTGGTAGTATACTGTAGTGGGGACAGGGGTAGACTGAGATGTTGGTTTAAACATAAACATGCTTAGTTTTGTTTGAATATGGTCCGTTTTTTCTTCTCTTCATAAATTTCTCGGAGATGAGCGCGCTGACGGTAGCGGGAAAAACTATCGTACGCGTGCTCAACGTATTTTAGCCAAATATAAAATTAAATATTATTGTATATTATTATATTGTCGTAGCTGTCGTAAGTCGGTCTGTCATAAGTTGCATAGTTCGTAAGTACGAAAGACGACTACCTGTATATATATTATAAATAAAGTGGTTTTTTTTTTCTGGCAAAATCCCAAAATAGATTAAGTTTCCCATTGCCCTGGAACGTTAACCCCCTTATTTCCATTATTTCTTATATGGAGAAATACTTCCCTGTTAACACGAATTCGGCTAACACGACATCTCCAGGAACGTAACCCTCGTGTTAACGGGGAGGTTACTGTATATACTTCCAATACATAGCCTAATTTCACCAATTTCAACGTTTTGTGTGTAGTCTTATACCCAGTTTGGAGGGTCACACATACCGAATGGCAACACAGAGAGAGAGAGGAGAGAGAGAGAGAGAGAGAGAGGAAGGCGGATAGGAACGAAGAAGAAAAGGGGTGGCGGTGGAGGGGGAGGGGGGGGTGGGTGGGGGGAGAGGGTAGGTGGACTTTATACGCGTGTTCGTATCCATTTCTGCATAATGGAGTTTTGTCTCTTGGTACAAGGACAAGTGTCGTTATTCTTTACGATTAGTGATTCACGATACCCTTATAAATTACGGCACTGGGTGTAATGCACGATAGCAAAATCTCGTTCGTTTAAGAGTGTTCGTTACAGAAATAGGTATTGCCCAAAAACGTGCTTGCACTGTCTCTGAAACCCATAGTAGACATGCTGCTTAGTTGTCAATCAAGTTTTTATAACCAAGTATTTTTTACAAGCTAGCTATTGAATAAATTTGTATTTTTCTCAGTCAAAACATATGCCCCTCAATGCTAACTTTCCTCTTTAACGACTTTCTGGTCATTGCAAATTTGGCCCCATAATTTTCTTATGGTGCGAAAACAGACAGAGGGCCCAGGGACCGAAAAAAACGATTGCGTCACACTACGGCGGTAATCCAGCAGTAAAACATCTTCATATATGCAAAAAGTAAATAATAAAGATATATATGCGCATTACGATTATAACAATTACATGAATAGCTGATAACAATCTGCATGAATAACTGGTAAACTGTTCTACAAGACAGTTGAGTATAGCAATTATTTACAATAGGTACGAAAGTCAAGATGTCGTGACGTCATAATACAAACTTAAAAGAACTTTCTAATTCAGAAAAATAATTACTTAAATTTGAGTCAGAGTCGAGTTACTTTTTCAATAACGAATATTTTCAAATTAATCATCATAAATATGTAAAATATTGATGTTTTAATATTTATTCAAAAATTAGCTAAGAGCACGCTTCTCGTCATCTTCTACCAAACCAGCTGTTTACTCCTAACTTGTTTGTTGGTGAGAAATCGTGTTTCGATTGTTGTGATGAAAAGTGCCCCAGCGTCTGTGGGTACAAGTGGTGTGCGGATTCATCACAGGAAATGGAAAGTTTGTTGACACAAGCGACTCCGTAAACATCGAGATGGCGTCAATCTTTGAATCATTTTTTAGTTGTAAGTAAAATTTCTAAAGCGTTTTTGGTGAGATTTCCACTGCCGTGGGCGCCATTTTCAGTACCCTCTGTTTAAAAATCTTAAAAAATTTGGCCTTAATTTCTAACTTTGAAGAAAATACTTACTTCGAAAGGAGAGTAGAGGTCTTTAGCTCCGTTTCTCACCAACAACAAGTCGCGACTGATGCCCATCTCCGGTGTCAGGACACGTTATAATGTACTTTTCGGAGGGTGCAAGCGATTGTAGGTGGCCTGTTTGGCCTGCCGTGGTGTTTTACCCTATTCTGTTCATACCCCAGGGGGCTGATGTGAAACAAGGCACCAATTTTGCACATAAACTGGTAGCTAGGCTAGTTACCAAAATAGGTAGATGCAATAGCCTTACACTAATATCTGTAGTTTTACTCAAAATAGCATGTTATAAAATATTTCTAATTTATGACTAGGGGGAAACATCAGTTCAGGCCAACCCCTCATCACGGTGGACGGGTCTTATTTCACTCGATATTTAATTGGTGAAACATGAATACAATTGCAACTCTAAGCATACCATTTAAAAGACTGAAGTTTCGTCAACATAGTTGTGATATATGAAAGCCCCCATACGAACTAAAAATAAGCATGTGAGCTCTTCGTAAAATATGTTTTCAAGGCAGTTTTGAAATCCAATATGGCGGCTACGTTTTTCATGGACGGTTCTCATCAGTGACGGACACCATCTTTCCCCAGCCTTCCCAGCACTCATTTGAACAATGTTAGCGTTATGTATGTAACGTTTTATGATCTTACTCAAGATTGCAGTTGTAATCAGACAATTAAAAACAATATTTTGTTGCCTATATTAGTGAAAGTATGAAACTTGTTATTCCCGGGGGTTATGGTTGGAACTGAATTCATTCTTACCTTGTAATCGGTCGGTTTTTATCCTTACTGCCATCACAACTGAAACTCCACAGTGCTTATTTGATTGTTATTATACACATTTTGGTCTCAGTTCACTCCACATTGCCGCTTTGAAAATAACCCGTTGCTGTTCCTGGTTTTCTAAGCGCGCGCGCCATAAACACAATTACAAACAGCAGACGACGACAGACGACGAAACTGCAAAGTTTTATTCCCTAAACGTTTTACTTTACTCGTTATTTAGTTTAAATTTACATTGTTATTTAAAAATTTTGATTTAACTCATGTATATTATCCCTTTTTAGCAACCAAATTACCCCGAAAAAATTACAGATATTTCTAAACGTAGATAAAATCAAATGTTTCTAACGTTTTCGTACATCTGGCTGCTGGCCGAAAACAAAAACATAGAGGAACGAACTACGTTTTTTTTTTTTTTGCTTTTTTGTTTTTGCTAGCACTTTTCATTGATTTCAGTCTTATTAGTATTTTGAATTCTTAAATAATCGTATGCCAGAAATAAATGTAACCTTTCAAATGTTTGAACATGCTTTAATGTTTGCATGCTAAGAATGGCAAAATCATCGTTGCCACATAGTGGAGGGCTTCCACACATACGCGTTCCATTATTATAAACTGTTTCCATGAATTCTAGTTGTCATAGTAATGCAATAATGATAAAAATTGCTTTAATATTTATGTATATATACTTCCAATACATAGCCTAATTTCACCAATTTCAACGTTTTGTGTGTAGTCTTATACCCAGTTTGGAGGGTCAACACATACCGAATGGCCACAGAGAGAGAGAGAGAGAGAGAGAGAGAGAGAGAGAGAAAGGAAGGCGGAGGAACGAAGAAGAAAAGGAGGGGTGGCGGTGGAGGGGGGAGGGGGGGGAGAGGGTAGGTGGAGCTTTTATACGCGTGTTCGTATCATTTCTGCATAATGGAGTTTTGTCTCTTGGTACAAGGACAAGTGTCGTTATTCTTTACGATTAGTGATTCACGATACCCTTATAATTACAGCACTGGGTGTAATGCACTATAGCAAAATCTCGTTCTGTTACGAGTGTTCGTTACAGAAATAGGTATTGCCC
This sequence comes from Macrobrachium nipponense, assembly GCF_015104395.2. NCBI lineage: Eukaryota > Metazoa > Arthropoda > Malacostraca > Decapoda > Palaemonidae > Macrobrachium > Macrobrachium nipponense. The sequence continues at coordinate 55,166,572 of NC_087218.1, read as the reverse complement.
AAAAACGTGCTTGCACTGTCTCTGAAACCCATAGTAGACATGCTGCTTAGTGTCAATCAAGTTTTTATAACCAAGTATTTTTTACAAGCTAGCTATTGAATAAATTTGTATTTTTCTCAGTCAAAAACATATGCCCCTCAATGCTAACTTTCCTCTTTTAACGACTTTCTGGTCATTGCAAATTCGGCCCATAATTTCTTATGGTGCGAAAACAGACAGAGGCCCATGGACCGAAAAACGATTGCGTCACACTACTGGCGATAATCAGCAGTAAAACATCTTCATATATCCAAAAAGTAAATAATAAAGATATATATGCGCATTAGATTATAACAATTACATGTATAGCTGATAACAATCTGCACGAATAACTGGTAAACTGTTCTGCAATGACAGTTGAGTATAGCAATTATTTACAATAGGTACGAAAGTCAAGATGCCGTGACGTCAATATACAGAACTTGAAAGAACGTTCTAATTCAGAAAAATAATTACTTAAATTTGAGTCAGAGTCGAGTTACTTTTTCAATAACGAATATTTTCAAATTAATCATCATAAATATGTAAAATATTGATGTTTTAATATTTATTCAAAAATTAGCTAAGAGCACGCTTCTCGTCATCTTCTACCAAACCAGCTGTTTACTCCTAACTTGTTTGTTGGTGAGAAATCGTGTTTGTTTCGATTGTTGTTGATGAGAAATCGTGTTTCGATTGCCCCCTTGTGATAAAAAATGCTCCAGCGTCTGTGGGTACAATTGGTGTGCGGATCATCACAGGAAATGGAAAGTTTGTTGACACAAGCGACTCCGTAAACATCGAGATGGCGTCAATCTTTGAATCATTTTTAGTTGTAAGTAAAAATTTCTAAAGCGTTTTGGTGAGATTTCCACTGCCGTGGGCGCCATTTTCAGTACCCTCTGTTTAAATCTTAAAATTTGGCCTTAATTTCTAACTTTGAAGAAAATACTTACTTCGAAAGGAGAGTAGAGGTCTTTAGCTCCGTTTCTCACCAACAACAAGTCGCGACTGATGCCCATCTCCGGTGTCAGGACGCGTTATAATGTACTTTTTCGGAGGGTGGCAAGCGATTGTAGGTGGCCTGTTTGGCCTGCCGTGGTGTTTTACCCTATTCTGTTCATACCCCAGGGGGCTGATGTGAAACAAGGCACCAATTTTGCACATAAACTGGTAGCTAGGCTAGTTACCAAAATAGGTAGATGCAATAGCCTTACACTAATATCTGTAGTTTTACTCAAAATAGCATGTTATAAAATATTTCTAATTTATGACTATCTACCAATACAATAGGTTAATGTGTGGGATGAGGTAGGGGGTTGTTCTAGAAATATATACACAAGGCCAAACTCTCCCATCACAAAAATTAGACTGAGAATTACCTACTACTATCATAAAATTGGTTAGGGGTTTAGGTAGTAAGCATCCAGAATTCCGAGTGCCATCACCCAGCTATTCCTATCACACAAGGGAACTTAATGGGTCAACGAGTCATCGAGAGATAAAGTTAGGCTAATTCGTCATGATCACATGAAGACTGCTAATCAGTGAGTAGCCTAACCAATAGGCTGGTTTCCTACTGTTCCGGGGTTCAATATTTTGCCTTAGAAGAGGCTCGGGAGGGTAGATCTCTCGGGAGATATATACAATTAAATATTTATATATTTATGGCTGCAAAAGTTACAAGGGGCTAATCTATCGTAGCCAAAGCTTGACCTATGCATTTTTGGGCTACCTATTCCATAAGACTTTTAAATGACGTACTTCACTGTTATCACAGGAATGCATTCGAGGAAAAAAAGACCCACGCATTAATCTGCCCTAAAAATCGGACATTATTCAACCTAAAATTAAACTCTGGGCAACAAAATGGGGGCAGGGAATGAAATGTCCTTGTCCTTTTTGTTGTCAGAACAGCTGATGATGATGATATTCGTCGTCTCGACGAAAACACACAAAGTGACTATCTCTACACCTCCATTTTCTCTTTTCTCCCTATTCCAAAGGGCAAAACGACTTAAGCACTCACTAAAAGTTGTACTGGACCACCTGAATTAAAATCTAGGACGAAGTGGACGGTTTCTCACCTGTGGGAAAAAATAAACAAGTGAACACTGGACCAGGAGAACGACACCTACAGAGTCAATATGGCGTTTGCCACTGCGTAGTCACGGGAACAATGACGTCACGGCGGTAAACAAGGCCGCGTTCCTTACGTATGTCATGACGGTACGACCACATGTTCGAGTGCTCGGCTGCGACTTACTTACGTGTTAAAAGAGAAATAATTTTAAAATGGAATTCATAAAGCATAATGAGTTAAATAAATTTATGATTTAAACGAATATGTCTTTCATAATACAAATCTATCCTACAGAAGAAACATGTTGTCCGTTACAAATATATCAAACGACGTTATAAGTCGAAGCCATAATTTGTTCGAAGACATACTTGAATTTTCAGCAAAACTTAGTAGAGAACTTCTATGACTTTTTAAGTATTAAAACTAAGGTTATAGAACATTCCCTAAACATTAATCGTAACAATTTCACTTCGAAGTTTTCTTTGGTTTTCCATGTACCCCAAGACTGGTTTGCCTTAAAAGGTCATAAATTTGCATAAAATAGAGTAATTTTAATACGGAAAAGAAAAGAGCCATGTCAGTGGGTAAAAGAGCATTATTGGAACTTCGTTGGTGTCCATTTGTTCGAATTGGTGTGAGGTATTCATCTCTGGCCTCGTCTTCAGCTTTATTTTAGGCTCCATAATGTCACACTGGGCCAAGTGCCAACAATTTTTCACACTATTTCCTTCTACGCCGTTCAGGTACATCTCTTACTCGGAAGACGCAGAAATATTTGAGCTAATCTGCGCGTTGTTTTGCATTGGCTCCTGACGAAACAAGGGTGGGCAATCACTGCTGTGAGCAGTTCTGGGTACCCACAAGTAAATGACCTTGCAGGCACCAATCCTCCCCCAAATTATTGCGTAATAGGAACACGTACCTATTGTACAGTAGACTGCTCTTGGTTAACAATGATTTACTGTCTTAATATGGCTCCTGACTGACTTTGCGTCTTCTTTACTAGTTCGATATTGCATTTTAATTCTATGATTACCGTATGGTTGGGTATGTGAGTTTTTACTGGGAATATAGAGTCATCACTAGATGAGGAAGCTATGATTGTGTTGTGTCTTTTACACATGCATAAACACACACACACACACACACACACACACAAATGTATGCATAATACTCGAATTGCTGGGATCCTGCAGGATTGAAAATTGTGTCTTTTGTGTGAGAGACGCATCAGCAGTTTCTGTTATGTGAGAGAGAGAGAGAGAGAGAGAGAGAGAGAGAGAGAGAGAGAGAGAGAGAGAGAGAGAGAGACGAATGAATGAATACTGCACTGTGGACAATAGGGTTGGAGTTAATGTGTGAAGTAGCTAATGTTGTGGAAATTATCTTCACGGGGTAGGCCTAAAATTATAGTATATATATATATATATATATATATATATATATATATATATATATATATATATATATCTAATAGTAGCGGGCAGCACAGGGAAAAACACAATGAAGGCCTGAAATCACAGCATTTTGAACATCCCACCCCACCATATCAGTCTAAGCTGCTGCTAGCAAACCTACATAGGCCCACAGGGTAATCCTGTCTAATTATCAGAAAACCTTGATCAGCTTTTGCTAGGTTGTTGTGATGGATTGTCAGACAATATCAGATTCATACTTGATGCTAATATTAGTAATAGAGCTTGTGGGTATTTTGTGCAGTCTCAAGTTTTATAATAAGCTCGTGAAGAAGTAATCATTCATGTGGAAGATGGTAGCCTACAGTGCTAAAGCAGGACAATGAGTTTAACTCCTTGGGAGTTGGGATCAACAATAACAGAGGAGGGAGGTAACTAAGAGAGCAGTGAGACAGCGAGAGAAGGAAGCATGGCAAAAATGGAGAGAAGTAACTGGAGTTGTGTTAGACAAGAAAATGTCATTAAAGCTCAAAATGAAGATTTATAAAACAGTTATTCGGCCTGTACTGCCTGTACTGTTGTATGGGACAGATATTTGGGCGCTTGAGAGGAAAGAGGAGAGACTGTTGGAAAGAATCGAGATGAGGATGGCGAGATGGATTGCCGGAAAATCACTACTGGAAAGAAAGGTGAGTCAAGATATAAGAAGAATGCGTGGTATGCAATGTAAAGAAGGCTAGGGAAACTCGTCTGAGATTCTATGATCATTGTAATAAGAAGAGGAGGTGGAACCAATCAAGAGAGCTAAGAACATGTTAGTGATGGAAGGAGGAGTCTGGGCCAATGGATGGATGTGGTGTTCAGGGATATGGGTGAAGTGGGACTTGGGGAAGAAGATGCAAGAAATCAAAATAGTTGGAGAAAGTTGACTCGAGCGGCCGACCCTGCTGTGCAGTGTGCAGTGGGACTAATGAGGTAGAAAGAAGAGGAACTGCTAGGCTTAATACTTTTCGATGTTCTTTACATCCCACGTTGGCTCGGCATGGAGAGGGTTCAGATATTCCTTAAGAATATACGATGCCAAATCATGGGCCAGTAAGAGCCACCATTCCTTTGTTTGGCTTTATCAGTTCACCTTCTACTTAGGTCTACATTAATGCACATTCAATCTTCCATCCCAGTCATTATTTGACGAATCCTTCATTATGTATCACAGTACCCCGCTGGAGGCATTAGGCCTATGCATTTTTATTTAACTTCATGAAAGTACTAGATGTTCATTTTAATTTTATTATTTTTCTCGTATCGTAAATTCTACTGAAATTTGAAAGAAGAACGCAGTGTTCTGTCGTTGCAGTAAAAAATCAGAGTGAATCCTATTTGCTTTGAATCGCCTATCATATTCAAATTAACTTTGGACCATGATAATGACTAGTTATGATCAAAGACTGATGATTAGTCTTATCTTCGAATTGATTAATGGGAGATATGACTCTCCAGGAACGAAATATTGTGTTGCATCCACAACGTAATCATATTGACCATTGTAATAATTTATATCATAAGGTTTAACAGATAATACTATCTAACAGCAAATAAGCAAACATTATTGAAAATAAGCAAAAATTATCGTCGTATTATCAAAATCTTCTTCAGTTATCTATATGTTAGCTGACGCCATATTCCCCATTTTACTCCGGGATATGTTGGCTTTAAAGGTGTTAAATTTGCGGCTCTTTGCACATTTTTTTTTTACGGCAATTTTACCAGACCAACAGCTCTCCCACACCCTGCTAAAGGCACACCACGTCCAACTAACTATCTGTGAAACTGTCTTAACCAATTAAACCATCCAAGCAAAAACTAAATAGAAATTATAGTAAATTAAGTCTAATTCTCAGACCGAAATGATGATCTTATTCTGAGCTGCGTAACTATATTATCGACACATTTAGTTGTTTTTAAAGATATTTAGTCATTTAAAAATGAAATATTTGTAATTCAAGGACATAAGTTTTCTAATCACATTCCTCTTAGTTGTTGGCTGTCGTATTATAAGCCTCGGAATACCACAGGAAATCAGATTTCCCGAACAGAGTTGTCACGTTTTCTTATTTTTTTTCATTCACTCCTAGAATGACGCCCGGCCATTCACGTACTATACAAGTCTCTCTCTCTCTCTCTCTCTCTCTCTCTCTCTCTCTCTCTCTTAGTATAATTACATGGAACTGCTTGTTGAATTGTTTTTAATTTAATTTAACTTTTATCTGACACTTTACTTAAAGGGAGAATTGATTATTTGAAATGAAATTCCTTATTGGGACTTCGGTCTAACCAATTAACGTTAATTGCAAAATAACGTAAGTCGGTAGTTAACGTTATTAATTATTTACCCATGCTGATTTCACAATATTTTGTTATTCTATATTCTAACGTTAACTAAGTATATAAGCATGCACGCGAGCTATAGGCCTTGCAGCGTCATCCCATAAATGATGCCTATAACTTGTAACATAGTCTGGGAGTTCGATATGAACGGTAATAGTTTACAATGAGGTCGAGAAGCCAACAAATTAGACCTATAACTTATAATTATTCCACTTTGGTGTTGCACAGGCTTGTCCTTTCTTCCATAAAAATGACACACACACAGGCGGAGGGGCGGGATAACCACTTGTGGCTATTTGATGAATCACTACATGAGGATGTTATGATTTCATACAACTTCCCGTAGACATTTTACGGCGCACGAAATGCAACTCATTTTAAGTTAAATAGCTTTATTTTTTATCTTGTTTCACTGGAAAGTTACCGCGAAATACTACTTTAATTCGTTACTGTAAACTTATGAACACTTGCTCATACGTAAGAGGTTGAAGACCTAGGCCTATGTTTAAAGCTGACCGGATCAGAACGTCCAGATTATGATGTGTGACGATAATGAGGGTGACAAAATATTATCTACTATAAATTTAAGCATTTCTTTACTTTTTATCTTGTTCAGCTAAAAAGTGCCTGCAGTATATCCCTTTCATTCATTACTGCAACCGAACGAAATCTCGTGCACATGTAAGAAGAAATTGAGGAATTAGGCCGAAAGAGACTGAATGACGGCGTCGATGATGATACTACTAATTTTAATTACAACTATTTATTTTCTTTTTACCTTGTTTATCTGAAAATACCCCTTGAATTCAATACTGTAAACATACGAAAACTTGCACAAATGTAAGAAGAAACGGAGATATAGGCCTATGCTGAAAACAGACCAGACAAGGGCGTCCAGATTATGGTGTTTTTGTCGATAATGAGGGGAAAAGGTGGACAATCTCACTAACTAATACGGAAACGACGGACATCATGTCACTACGCCCTGCTTTTTCCGCTTCGTTGTGACATCAGTGAAGCGTGAACACCGCTTCCAACCCGTTAACCCAAAAACCTTCCTCTTGTTTCCCAAGGGCGCTGTTGTGTTGTAGGCTTTGCCAAGAAGCCTTATAAAGCGTCTTCTGCTTCTTCTTCAACTAAGGCTGCTCTCAGGCGTCTAATTCCAGGAAAGGTAGAAGAGCAGATTCATGTAGTTTTCCCTGTGGTTTGTTTTTCAAAAATCTCTTTCTTCTTCCTTCCCACCGTTATCCCTACTTTATGGGGTCGGTTGCCAGATGCACCTTCTTCTATCAAAGGCATCACCCTCTTTCCTGAATCTCTTATTCTCATATGCATTGTCCCTTTTATAAATACGTTAAATCTAAGTAGGCTAAGGTCTTCCAAGTCTTCTGGTGGCTGCAGGAGCCCATTGACACTAGGCCTATCATATACTATTCTCCAAGGTGTTATGCGAAGGATGTAACTAAACTATCACCCCTTCATCACTATCCCATCCAAATATGGACTTTTCATCATTAACAATATTCCCTTATTCTTTCATTATTAACTCGATCCTGCCACCTGACTCATATTCTTCTTACTTACATAAATAGGTAGGTACACTTAGTGGTCTGGCGCAGTTATGAAGGAAAACACGACTCGCACATTTATCGTTATTTCGAATACCAAAACACATTTCTTTTTGTTATTATTCTTCGTCTTCGCTTTCTTCTTCTTACTGGTACATTCGCCCTTTTTGGGCTTCAGCTCGTCCTATCACGAGTTTAAATACTGCCACTTGTCACCGGGCAGTAGACAATTCGTTACCTCATGAAGTTCTGTCTAATTAAAAACAAAATGACTTGTCATTCGGTCCCACTACATATTGGTCTCCTTAGCTTAAAAGTGAATTTATATAACTAATAATTATTAATATAATTATATTTTCTAAAATTAACTTTTATTAGACACACAGGCTTTGTGTAGAAAATGGGAAAGTTCAAGGATAGGTCAATAGTATTACTATTTCAGTGTGTGTGTTCGTTCTTGTCAATTTCTTTCTTTCGAGATTATTAGAACGTAGGGCTTTGGTCGAGAGAGAGAGAGAGAGAGAGAGAGAGAGAGAGAGAGAGAGAGAGAGAGAGAGAGAGCTATAGCTCGGCTTAAAACTGATTTGCCAGAAACTTTGTTATGACTGAACTCGATTTCCAATGATTTTCTGTAATTTCTTGTTTAAACGTCCACATCTAACACGTGGAATACTTGAAAGTTCTTGTATAGGCCTACAGCATTGCCATTTTTAGAAAGAGAGAGAGAGAGAGAGAGAGAGAGAGAGAGAGAGAGAGAGAGAGAGAGAGAGAGAGAGATTTACGTAATACATGGACAAGTAGACATGTGTTCTGGTAAGCACCTGGCATTTAAACTAACACGAGAAGACCAAAAGCTATACTACGCACAAGTGAACACTAGTAATGTATTTATTGCAAACTAATATCAAATGATACATTCTAAAACATACGCTGTCACTTCAATATTTAACGTAAATTTTACCGAATCAAGATGGAAAACGACAGGTAAAACTCAGATATGGTGCCTACTATATCTAAAAGGAGAGTAACCACAGATCAATTTCCTCGATTTGTTAAAAATTAGTCCAGATTTACCTGTATGCTTCCTAAATAAGCATAGACAGGCGAATTTACAGCATCATTTTGTTAAATTCCAATGATTTGCATCTAATTCTTCATATCAGCTTATTCTATAATCTATCTATATGTTGTGAATTTTTCATCAACACTAAAGAAGATAAAACTTACCTATGTACAAAAAAAAATCGTCTCGTTAAGGCCTTAGCCAAGGTCTCACACTGAATCACATGAAGTTCAAGGTTGACATTGCTACCGCTGAGTGAGCGTCCTTGGATGTCGAACAGACTTCATTCTCGCTAAATTATTAAAGATCACTTAACGGTTACTAAACTCTTATTTTTATGTTCTTCTATGCTTCCTGTATTAAGAAAAATTCGGCAATAAGAGGGCCTTTCAAATTAGACATATTTGTACAACGGGCTGGATAGGATCACGAATAGACATTGGAGTTAGAAGGTACTCTATTGGTTAGGAAAATTAAATATAATTTGAGAACCAGTGAAAGTAAAGGAGATACGACACAGATCGTAATTCCGAAAGTCCTAATTCCAGTGGTTTTGGATATAGTTCATTGCAGGTTCGGTAGTCCACACTTGGGAATAGAAAAAACGAATGATGAGGTTCGTGCTAAATACATTTGGAAAAACATGGGGAAAGATGTGGAAAATTTTGTAAGGAATTGTACGGTGTGCAACGCATGTAAGCCTGCAAGGACAACTTCATGCAAATTAGGATCGTATCCTATACCGAGTAGACCTTTTCAGAGAATACATATGGATATCCTGGGGAATTTTTGTGAGTTTAGGTATGCGAACAAGTACTTGTTAGTGATGATAGATGAACTTACAAGGGTAGTAGAAATTTTTCCACTTAAGCATAAAACGGCCGAAGAAGTAGCCATAGCGTTTTTCAATGGTATCATTTGCAGTTATGGCTCACACGAAGTTCTATTAACCGACAATGGTAGAGAATTTGTGAACAAAACCTTGGAATGTTTAGCTGAAGTCATGGGGATACAGAAAGTAACAATTATTCCATACAGACCCGAGGCTAATGGGTTGTGCGAACGAGCAAACAAGAAAGTGCTCGAGGCTCTCAGGAAAACTGTAGGTGGTAATAAGAATTGGGACAGATATGTTAATGTTGTTAGACATAGTATTAACACTATGGTTAGTGATTCCATTAAAATCTCCCCATTTGAGGCTTTGTTTGGTTGTCCAGCACGAGGCACATTTGATTTGCTAACTATACCTCATCATGGGGAGGATACGATCGAGGCGTTGGTATCTAAAGCGAGAGAGACATGCTTGTCTCAGCTGTAATCTCGAATCCACAACCAGAGATATGGTACAGATGAGTTATAGTAAAACATCTGATCCCAAGATCAATGTCGGAGACAAGGTATTTTTAAAATTTAACGTGAGAAATGAACTAAATTACAAATTAGGCCCGAAGTTTGAAGGTCCTTTTAAAATCATTGAAGAGAAAATTGCAAACAGATTTGTAGTCTTGGAGGAAAAAACAGGTCGGTCGAGGTTAACACATATCTTGAAATTGAAAAGAATTGGTTGTGGTGATTAATATATTGTCGAGCAATTGCATTTTTTTCTTGCTGTCTGCTTTTTTTTTTTTTTGCAATTTGGTGGCAGAATGCTTTTACATTTTTTTTTCTCTTTTATTTCCTTCTACTGTTTTTTTCCCCTTATTATGCGCAAATCTACGGCGTTTTGGCGTAAGATTTCGGGGTTAATATTTTACGTGGGAAGTTTTAATACGGCAAATTTTTGTTTTAGCTGAAACGTGATGATAAACATGTGATTATTCCAGTGTGTATGATATTTGGGGCTGAATTTTTGTCGTTTCACGAGCCAAATAGGTGACATTGAGGTTTTATATAATTCGGGTAATGTCGTGGGGAGTTAGGATTTAAGGACAAGTTTTCAGGGGGAGGGATGATTATTGTGTGTGTGTGGGGTTATTAATTAAATGGAGGAAATATTTTTATCACTTTATCACTGGAGTGGTGTTATGTTATTATTAAGATGGTGATTTAGGGGTTATTAATTAAATGGAGGAAATATTTTTATCACTGGAGTGGTGTTATTATTAAGATGGTGATTTATATATATATATATATCTATATATATATATATATATATATAAATACATATATATATATAGATATATATATATATATATATATATATATATATATATATAGATTATATATAAGGAGTGGCATTAATCCTTGGGGGTGACTTTCTTTTTTTTGGTGGTATATAATTATGGAATTGTGAGTTTACCGTAGTTTTTTTTATCCCGAATAGGTGATAATTTTTTATATAATTGAGCAGTATCGTTTGGGAGTTATGTCTTTGAGACAATTTTTGAGCACCTTAGTCATCTTCAGGAGATAATTTTGTGGAATGTGCTGATGTGGTTTCAGTATAGAACATTTTTTTGAGAATCATGAGTTTCTGAAGTTGCGAGTCTGACTATGCTGCAGTTCGAAGCACCTGGGGTGTTCACAGGTGGATTTTTTGCTAATAATGCTGTAATGAATCCGGTTGCGGATTTTTCCCTTTGGAGTTGATTACTCGGAGATTTGCACTACTCTCGTAGATGTTGACTATGGCATTCCATGGAAATGTATCGTGTAAGGGGATTCTTTTCCGGTCGTTTCTGGTCGATGGGATTGCTGCGGTAGCAAATTCCGTAACGGTACACATTCCGTTTTGGGAAAGATATTGAATTATAGTATATGTTTCTTTTTCTCTTATGTGCATTGTGTAAAGGGGTGAAAGTTCACTGTTATTTTTTTTCTTTTCTTACAAGAGATGTTGTAATGGGGGTTAGGCTCTAAATAGCATTTCTATTTTAGATAGGAGATATAATAGGGTATGAGGGTTAGATAGAAGGGGTGTTCGGCATTATATTTTATGGTTAGTTACATAAACCATAAAAGGGGTTTTTGCTGTTAAGATATTATGGGTTCTCTTTTGATAGCGTGTTTGTCAGATATGGGATTATTTGTGAGGATTCAGTGGGTAAAGATTATATTTTGTTTAGCAAGGAATTTTTAATATTCGACTAGTAGATTGAGTATATTAATTAATGACGGATTTGTGGGGTAAAACAAGACTTTAGTTATTTTATGATCATGTAGACCTTTTAAATACGGACACACAATGACTTTAGAGAATTCCCAACTTTACGTGATGGTGGCGATGGAAAAGACTTCGTTCTACAGTGCCAGAGGTCGAGTCAAGTCTACACATGAATGGCGTTTCTATGGACTGCCTATGCAAAGGACGAGATGTCTTTGATATATCGTCTCAGGATACGTTCTGGGATAAAGCAGGAGTCTACAATCTTTTGATGAGGCAGGTGTGAGTAGCACTTGCATAGAAGTCACGGGATATTTCCTTGACGACAGGTTGGTGACCACGTTTCCTTCAGTAGGAAACGTCAAATCTACAGTTTTGCGACAATAGGGTGTTGGATACACTCACGAGGGTCGCAGACGCTTAATAATGGCGCGTGCCGAGTTGGTTTACACACTCGACCTCCATCTACAACTATTCGTCGAGTTCTGCTTATCTTACTGACGAGGATGAGCCTTTCATTGGTTAACGTTACACAATACTAATATTAATGATCATGTTAGGTGCTATACTGATCACAATTTGTGCGTTAGTTCTTAAGTTTTAGTGCATTCGGTGAAGCACAAGGGCTCCAGCAACGGAGGTAGCCCTAAGTCATGTGGTAAAATGATACATTGTGCATTAGTTGCTGATGTGGTGTGCGACAGGAGTGCACAAAGGACATAGGTGGCCGAGCCATCTTACAAGTGTGTAATGTTAGTGAATTACATATGTCTTGCTTGGAGACAGATTGAGCTGTAGGGGCAGCTTTCTTGAATGAAGGAATTTGATACGTAAGCACTTTAATCTGGAGACTGCTCGTCCTGTCGTCAAGGCAGTTTGGGGTGTGTCAAGTATGTACATTCGTTTGTACGGATGTTACAGGTTTAATCGATCAAGGCACTTGTGAGAGGCACATTCCTTTTCGTGAGAAGAAAGAGGTCGGTTTGGTACACGCCAGGTGTCGGGAGAAAAACCCCATCTTAAAGGTATGGCACATATTTTGTAGGACTTAGAAAACCATTACCTTTAAAAAGAGAGAAGTGTGAAATACATTCTTTTACTTAAGATTACTTTTGAAAAGTGGTGTGAAATGTATGTTATTCAATATTATCTTTATTACAGATGGGTTCTATTCCATGGTATTAGAGACGGGATTCTCTAACCTGACTAATACAATGAAACGATTGACATCCTGGGTCTAGGAGTGAATTCTTAGCCAGGAGGGTAGAATGATAACTTACTAGTTTTCTTTGTGGGCAGACTTGGGTGATTATCACTATGACTTATTAATCATTTTGTTCTATTTTATATTCATCTGCTTTGGGTAATAAATAGTATATTTTTGTACTTACGAGATCTTAATAGCCTAACGACATGGTTGCAGACAGAAGGCACCAATGACAACAGGTAAGGGTTTCCAATTTGTGTAGTTTTAATAAAAGGGTGTTTATATATGTATGTATATGTATTATATATATATATATATCTATATATATATATAGATATATATATATTATAGATATAGTGGACTCCCCATATTCGCGGACTCACACATTCGTGGATTTCTCTGGGGAACGTTTCCCCGCATTATTCGCGGAAAATTCGCACATTCGCGGTATTTTTCTATGATAAATATCCACAAAATCCTGGTTTTTTTGATGAATTTCATCATAAAATGCACTTTTTGTGATAAAACTATTAAAAAAACCAAGTATGAAAATTTTTAGTGGGTTTTTCATGAGTTTTAACTAACAAAATAGGCTGTTTTTAGCATTTTCATAGGGGTTTCAAACATTCGCGGGTTCTAACCATTCACGGGGGGACCACTGTATATATATATAATATAATTTCGAGGGTGTAGACATAACTTGCAGCCCCCACGAGGTTAACTGATGAGAGAGAGAGAGAGAGAGAGGGAATAAATTAATCACATAATTTAGGCTAAACAGCCAAGCACCGGGACACTCTCAGCCTTTCAGTACTTCAAAACAATGGAATAATGACAACTTTTTAACCAAAATACCAAATTTGTAACTAATTTGTATTTTTCATAACTAACAAACCTGAGGTCTTAACATTAGGATTTACTAGCGCCAAGCTGGAAACCGGTAGAATTAAAATTACACTTGTGAGATCCAGGGACTAATGGCATCTATACCAGGTCACGGGGCATGTATACCCAGAATGCCCACGGCTACCTGTGACCCATCAGTTATTTTCCTACCGCCTTTAAGATAAGACGTGTTACTGCAAACCTGAGGTCTTAACATTAGGATAATACTAGTGCCAAGCTGGAAATCGGTAGAATTAATAAACTTGTGAGATAGCAAGATGGAGAGGAATCAGGAACTTAGTAACAAGCAAGTAGCATATTTCTTTACATTTTCGATGTTCGAGCAACACAATCTCTCTAGTACTAGTTAGACCAAACGCTCGACTGATTTTAGGTTATCAGGCGTAGTAACCTGGACGTTCTAGGACTTTGCATCAACACCATTTACCAAGTCTAGACAGATTTTACTGTTGTGCTTGTTATTTGTTCGTTCATTTGTTACATGTTCTGTTATCGATACACAACTGATATGTTTATTTGTTTGTATGGTGTTTTTTCGTTGCATGGAACCAGTGGTTATTCAGCAACAGGACCAACGGGTTTACGTGACTTCCAAACCACGTGGAGAGAACTTCTATCACCATAAGTTCACATCTCTCACTCGTCAATGAAATGGCCGAGAATCGAACCAGCGACCACTGAGGTGAGAAGCAAACACCAAACCAACCACGCCATTGAGGCGCTACACAACTGATTTGGCTCAGACCTAGTAAGGTGTTCATGGCATGCGGATCGTTAGTCTGAGCTCAGACTACCTACATCCGGTACCACATTGTCTGTCCGTCTCGACCTTGAATTACATTGGGTGTGCAATCACATTAGTTAATTTCTGTACTGGTCAAAGTGTTAGTTCCACTGCACGAATGCACGGACACAATGCCAGCCAACCCTAACAAGCGATGGGTCGGTGAGGTGGCAAATTATAAATTTATACTGCTCCCTGCTTAAGAATAAATTGGTTTCTTGATTTCAGTGGTTTTAAAATATGGGATGGTATACTTATTTCCACATCAAGTGTAGCAGGTACTTCACTACTGTCTTTGGGGAATGAGGTACCTCATAACAGCCAAACATGAACAATTGTGTATAACAGAACTTAGAGTGACCTTACCAGAAATCATATAAAAGTAATAAAACTTCTAAACCATTGCTAGTCAGTTAGAACAGAAAATTTCATCTACTGTTGATCTATAATTTGATACTCCAAACCTGAAATTTTTTATTTTTTTATTTGCAACCTTGTAGAATTTGATTAAGAAAGGAATTTAATGTACACCATACAGTCCAGAGCACAGAAAAATAAGTTGACAACATTACATACTATGGAGAATGAGTAGACATTTCTAAACGAAGTACGAAGGAAATAACACATGCAAAGGGACCAATACCTTTATTGATGTGTATGATGTAATTTATATATATATATAAACATGGCTGAAAAATAACTGCTTAATTGTCACAGAATTTCCAAGAAACGAACTGCAAACAACAATTTCAAGTACGAGGCTCAACTTGAGAAGGCAAAAATTCCTAAATTTCTTGGAAATCTTCCATTAAAACTTTTTCTTGCTGAAAATAAGGAAAAAATGCCAAAGGTAACAGGAAATTTTCCAATTCGAGAAACATTTGTGAACCTATTACCACCTATAGCCAAGCATGATTCAAGATTATGACAGTGACTTCAAATGCAAGCAAATTATTTAAAACATTAACTTAGAATTCTTACAACAAACCACTGATTGCAGAAACTAACTAGTAAATCGCAAATATGGGCTATCAAACCATAAATCACTGGTTATTTAGATCAGAGTGATGAAGCAATGAAAAACTGTAATGATGATTTCTAATGTAAAAAAAAAAAAAAAAATTATAAAAATTTTCACAGCAAAATAGCACCAAACAACTCTGATGTAAATAAAACACACAAAAGCCTTTCTCCAAAATACATGAAAGTTAATCTAATGGTTATACATATAAAACATACCCTCAGTCTCAAGATGGAAAACAAAAAAGCTATACGTATTAAATTTATCAAACACGACCACTGAACATGACATTTCAACGAGCTTAACGCCTAACGGTAGTCCAGCCTTCTTCATCAGGCTCTTCACGTGGTGGTCTGGTCTTCTCTGGACGTGGCTCCTCCTTGCGACTGTCTTCTCTTGTGCGCCAAGCACTGCGCCTTTCCTCTCGAGGCGCTTCCTCCCTTTTCTCTCCCCCTCGGTCACGATCCTCACGAGGAGGACTGAGTTTATAAACAAATGTAAGTTTCAAAACAAAACTATTTCAGAGTTTTACCTGTAGCTAATTAATATATTAGGTATGTCCACATTTTCAATCAAATACAAGTAAGGTTACTGAGATCGTTCAAACTGTTTTGCCATACACTAACAACAATACAATTACAAATACAAGAACTAAATATAAATGAATTACACTATATTAAAAAATGAATACTAAAATGACAATTTGTCTAAAATTGCATTTTTCCTAACTATACAAACCTGAGGTCCTTTTACACATAGCCCCACCTCATGCCACCCCTCACTCTGCAGTTTTTGCTTGGGCCAAAAGCAAAAGTGATTTGTTTACCTCCCAGTCGCGCGCGCGCGCCTGTCGGACAAGCAGTTAACTACCGAACCCCTTGTTCGAAAGCTTACGACCTATCCAGCTGCCGCTAGTACCTTCCTATTGTAAAAGGACCTCAGGTTTGTATAGTTAGGAAAAATGCAATTTTAGACAAATTGTCATTTGTTCCGACACGGCATACAAACCTTCGGTCCTTTTACAATAGGAAGACTCACTTCTTGGTGGGAGGAATCTGAGTCTTTTGTGAACAGACTGGTGTTCGCCCAACCTTGGAAGCCTCCCTGGTCGTAAGAGCGAGGGAGGGATCCAAGCCTCTGTCCGATTGATCGGGGTGTGCACCGCAGGATCAATGGTCAGACCTCTGGACCGAGTACTAAGAGAGAGGCATGCGTATCTCTTCGTACCAGCAATGTAAGAACTTGTTCCTGTACAGGAGCAAATATAAAGTCATGGGTTTGACTCTTGTAGGCATCCACTTCCCCCCCTTGTAGAAGGAAGTGGTGGATATTCTGCTCCTATCCCTAGTGAAAGGGATAGGATGGGGCTCTGTCATATAGCTCACCTGCATCTCGTCCTCATCCAGCGTAGTGACGACCGTGGCCCTCTGCCCACAGGTAGAGGAGGAGGAAAAGATGGGAAGAGAGAGCCAGTCACTCACTCACTCACACATCCATCCACACAGTCACACCAGGACTCGATGCTGTTCAGCCTGCGAGGGTCTGGGTTAGCTACACAACTTGTTGAGCAGCCACCACGGGTCCCAAGGAAAAGGTATCCAAGGACCTGTGGGCAATATCCCGAAGGTAGAAGGACGTAAAGGTAGTCTGGTTAGACCAGACCCCTGCCTTCAGGACCTGCGCCACGGAGAAGTTCTTACGAAACGCCAACGAGGGGCCAATACTTCTGACTTCGTGAGCTCTCGGACGGGACGTACGGATGTCGTCACTACCATCAGCCTCATACGCCCTCCTGATGACCTCACGCAGCCAGAATGAAAGAGTGTTCTTGGATACTTCTTTCTTGGTGACCCCGGTGCTAACGAAGAGGCGTCGACACTCAGGCCTGAGGTGTCGAGTTCTCTTCAGATAGCGCCGTAGCGCCCTCACAGGACAAAGCAGCATCTCATCCGCATCATTATCGGTGAAGTCCAATAGGGAGGGAATCGTGAATGACTCGAACCTGTCGTCAGGGATCGACGGTTTCTGAGTCTTCGCAACGAAGTTCGGGACGAAATCGAGCGTCACAGATCCCCATCCCCTGGAGTGTCGTACATCATAGGAAAGACCATGAAGTTCCCCTACTCTCTTCGCCGATGCCAGGGCCAGCAAGAAGAGGGTCTTGAGGGTCAGATCCCTGTCTGACGACTCTCGGAGTGGCTCGAACGGCGTTCGAGTCAGACTCCTAAGGACGAGAGTCACATCCCACGCAGGGGGCCTGAGTTCCCTGGGTGGGCAAGACCTTTCGAAGCTCCTCATAAGCAAGGAGATCTCGAACGAGTTCGAGATGTCCAATCCCCTCAGTTTCAGGACGAGCGCCAAGGCGGCTCTGTATCCTTTGACTGTGGGGACTGAGAGGAGCTTCTCTCGGCGAAGAAAAACGAGGAAATCCGCTACCTGCTGAAGAGTGGCTCTGAGAGGAGATAGACCCCGTCTACGACACCAACCACAGAAGACGGCCCACTTCCCCTGGTACAGAGCTGCAGAGGACTGACGGACGTTTCCAGCCATCTCTGTTGCTGCGCTACGAGAAAAGCCTCTCGTTCGCAAGAGATGGTGGATAACAGCCAGCCGTGAAGACGTAGAGACTGGACTGCTCGGTGGTAACCGCTCGACGTGTGGCTGGGCGAGAAGGTTGTGCCAAGGGGGAATCTCTCTCGGTTCTCCTGCGAGAAGAGCCAGCAGGTCCGGATACCAAATGGCCTGTGGCCATTTGGGAGCCACCAGGATCATCCTGAGATTCGGGGTGACCAGTGCTCGACTGATCACCTTGCGAATCAGGCTGAACGGGGGAAAGGCATAGGCGAAGAGGTTGTCCCACGGGTGTTGAAGAGCGTCCTCTGCAGCTGCCCATGGGTCCGGCACGGCCGAGAAGAACACCTGGAGCTTCCTGTTGTGCCGGGTGGCGAACAGATCCACGACTGGTCGCCCCCACAGGTCGAAGAGCCTTTCCGCCACGTCCTGGTGTAGAGACCATTCGGTCCCTATCACCTGATCCCGACGGCTGAGCGTGTCTGCTACTACATTCCTCTTCCCTGGAATGTAGCGTGCCGACAGCTCTATTGAGTGTGCCTCGGCCCACTCGTGCACCTGCCGAGTCAACTGGTACAACGGGAGAGACACTAGTCCCCCCTGTTTGTTGACGTAAGCCACCACCGTGGTGTTGTCGCACATCAACACCACTGAGTGTCCCATCAAGCGGTCCTGGAACTCTTGGAGAGCGAGGAACGCTGCCTTGAGTTCCAGTACATTGATGTGAAGGTGCTTGTCGTTCTCGTCCCACACTCCTGAAGTCAGCAACTCCTCCAGGTGTGCGCCCCATCCCTCGGTCGATGCGTCTGAGAACAGCTGCATGTCCAGGGGGGGAGTGCGCAGGGGCACTCCTCTTAAGAGGTTCCTGTCTTCCAGCCACCAGGCTAGGTCCTGCCTCACCTCCTGTGTCAGTGACACTGGAAAGCTTGGGGGATCCGTCGCCTGTGACCACTCTCCTTTAGTCTCCACTGAAGAGACCGCAGGTGAAGACGCCCGTGAGGGACTAACTTCTCGAGTGACGACAGGTGTCCGATCACGACTTGCCATCGCTGAGCTGCCTGTTTCCTGCCGAGACAGGAACTGGTTGGCTGCCTCCCTGAATCTGCTGATCCGCGAGTCTGCGGGGAAGACTCGCCCTGCTACCGTGTCGATCAGCATACCCAGGTACTTCATCCTCTGCTTGGGCTCGAGATCGGACTTTTCGAAGTTCACAACGATCCCCAGATCGCGACAGAACTCGAGCAGTCGATCCCTGTCCTGTAGCAACTGCGAGCGGGAGCTCGCCAGGACTAACCAATCGTCGAGATACCTCATCAGACGTATCCCGTGCGAATGGGCCCAAGCAGACACCAGAGTGAACACTCGCGTGAACACCTGTGGGGCGGTTGAGAGACCGAAGCAAAGTGCCCTGAACTGGTACACCGTCCCGTCGAGGATGAAGCGGAGGTACTTTCTGGAGGACTGATGAATGGGTATTTGGAAATACGCATCCTCCAAGTCCACTGAAAGCATGAAATCGTTCTCCCTGATGGAGTCGAGCACTGAGCGTGCCGTCTCCATTGTGAACCGGGTCTGGCGAACAAACCGGTTCAGGGGAGAGAGATCTATCACCGGGCGCCAGCCTCCCGTAGACTTTTCCACCAGGAAGAGTCGACTGTAAAAGCCCGGTGACTGATCCGTGACGATTTCTACAGCTCTCTTGCTCAGCATGGTCTTGATCTCCTGTCTCAGTGCTACGTCCTTCGATGACCCTGGAACGTACGACTGCTGTTGGACCGGGTTGGAGGTGAGGGGTGGCCGAGATTCGAAGGGTAATAGATATCCCTCCCGAAGGACATCTACAATCCAGGTCTCGGCGCCGTAGCGCTGCCAAGTTGCCCAATGGCTGGCCAGGCACCCCCCCACTTCCGGCAGCAGGTGAGGGGGAACGCCGTCCCTAGCGTTTCCCCCCTTTCTTCGACTTCTTCCCAGAGCCTCCACGGGAGGAGGAGGGCTGGGAGGAGGGCTGGTTACGGCTCCCCTTGCCAGAAGTCGAAGAAGACAGAGTCCATTCCCGGGGCTTCGACGCAGCTACCGTCTTAGCCACCGAGGAAGCGCTAGCCGAGCTCTTAGACTTGGCCGCAGTCCGAGGCTGCCCAGAAGCCTTCGAGACCGCCTGGTGAACCAGCCGGTCACTGTCGTCAGTGCGCCGTCTGTCCACCGCAGCGTCCACCATCTCTCCTGGGAAGAGAGACGTGGAACTCCGTAAAGGTCCGTTGCGAAGTCCCAACGCCGCTTCACGCCCAGCCGCCCTGGAAACCCGAGTAAGGACAGCGTTCCTTCGTCGGAGAACCAGGTTGGCCCACAGGTTCACCGTCTGGTGGGCAAGGAAGGAGATGGCTCTTCCCCCAGACTGGCAAAGTCTCCTGAAGGCCGAGTCATCTTCGGGAGAAATTCCCCCGGAGTTGGCTGCGACCTTAGATACTGTGAGGGACCACAGATCTAGCCAGGAGACGGCCTGGAAAGCTGCCATGGCGGTAGATTCCAGGCCGAGTGCCTCTTGCTGCGAGAACCACAGGTTCTCGGACAGGAGCTGCTGCAGAGACACACCCGGAGTTAGCCTGGCTAACTCCGGGTTCACCTGTTTGGGCGGCATCGGGTCTTCAGATGGCACGTAAAAACGCCGCTGTCACAGCAGAGGAGGTGGAAGCAGCTTGCTCGACCTGCCAGACTTGAGCGAACCGTCTTGTCCGGAGACAAGCGATTCAACCTGGTCCAGCACTGAGTCCGCAAGCTCAGAACGCGGCAAGCCCACCGTCGGTCTGGGTTCCCTCTTCGGGCCCCAGAACGACTCGAGCCGGGACGTGGGCTCGGATGGTGGGAGCGGCGATCCTTCCGCGAGGTCGTTGTGCTGACGAATCAGCGCAATAACCTCGGCAAAGTTCCTCTGGATCTCAGGAGTGACTGCGTCCTGCGGAGTCGGACCGTCCAGTCCCTCAAACAGGAGCACCTCCCGAGACCCTCCTCCCTCAAGGAGAGGAGCAGCGACAGACCCCTCTCGGTCTCCTCCAACCACCTGTGCGTACGACCTGGCTGGTCCGAGAACCGAGCCTGGTACGTACGACGACGTGGTGGGATCCTGAAGGGCGCACCCCTCACGATCACTCCTCAATACCTCGCCCCTCCCGGTGTAACCCGAGGAGGTTGAAGGTATGGGAGAGGAAGACCTGACGCTCCCTCCTCGCTCGCTGGCAGAACCAGCGGGCTTGGAAGACTGCAGGCGATCGCCAACCCGCGGTGGCGATCGGGCTGCAGACCTAGTCGAGCCGTCTCGCTGTGGAGAACGGCTGGACCGAGAACAGCGGCCCCGGTCTCGTGTGTCAGAGGAGCTGGTGCTGGTCGCCGTACCCGATCGCTCTCTGTGAGAGTGACGGTCAGGCGACCGGCGAGCTCCACTGTCACGGTGAGATCGGTGCGTATCCTCACGGTGCGTCAGTTCGCTGGTACCAGCCGTGGCTGGTGCCGGCGAACGGGGGGACCTCTTATCAGCCTCAGCCCGTGGCCGGTCATGGACCGTCACGTCCGCCCGGGTAGCCAGCTGCTCGCCGCGAGAGCGAGAGCTGGTCTGGTGAGAGTCGCGTGAGCGGCTGTCACCAGTCTTCCGCTCCGTGCCGTGAACCTGACGCTGAGCGGACTCAGAGGTCTGGTTCCTGGCTGCACGGTCGCTGGTAGGCGACCGTACACTCGGTACCTCTCGCGAACGAGCGGCGAGACCGAGACGGACCCTGCTGCTGTGGCCGAACCACTGACAGCAGGTGAGGAAGTGCCGGTGTCAGCCGGCACTCCTCTGGTCCCCGTAGTCTTCTTCCTTGCGGAAGAAGAGACGGGTCCTGCCGAAGGAGCAGGGTGACCAGCGGAAGAACCCCCCGTCTCACCAGAGCGAGACGGGCCCTTAGAAGTTCCCGAAGGAGACTTCTTAGGGGGGGGGGAGGCGACCTTCTTCTTCTTCGGCGGGGGAGCCTTAGAGAAGAAGGGGAAGAGGCGGCAGACGACGACGACGACGACGAAGACGATGAAGACGACGACGACACCTTCCTCCTCTTCTTCTTCTTCCTCGTCAACCTTCTCAGGACCGACGTCAGATCTGTCATCCAGGACGGAGCCGGGGCTGCTGTTGCCGAAGCAACAGGGCCCGGACGCACCTGTCCGAACAGATCAGCATCGGGAGCAGCGGCGCCAGGAACAGGAACAACATCAGCAGGTGCAGGCATCACAGGAACGGCAGACGAGACAGCAGGAGCAGGTACAGGAACGGCAGCAGTGGTCACGGCAGGTACGGCAGACTGTGTAGGCGGTCCAGATGGGCGGACCAGCGGCACAGACATCCTAGGTACCGGTGGGAGGTCCAGGGGCGAAGCTCTTCGGGCACACGAAGTCCGGTCGCGGCAGCACGGCAAAACCCAGGTGGCGGCATCCACACTCCCCCGAGTTACGGCGACTGGCCCCTGCACCGATGTAGTGGGTGTCACAGAGACCGCGTGCTGGGTGTACACCAGGTGAGGAGGTGAAGCGTAGCCAGGTGTTGTAAGGGTCGTGGTGGTGGTCGTGACCGTTGCATGGGTGACCGCCACGGCGCCAGCGAGATGGTAGAGCAGCCCCTGGACACTCGGCACGCCCTGCAACCCCAACGATGCCCACACCTGTCCGAGGTCATCCTTCGCGGCAACCGCACCTGAGGAGGGCAAAAGGCGGGTGATTAGGGGGATCCTCTACCCGCTCGCGCGAAGACGAACGGATAGAGGACCCAGAGTACAACTGGACGTCAGGGTATCTAGCGCCCTCCTCCACACTCGACAAGTCAGGAGAAGAGAAGGACCTAGACACCCCCCCCGAAGGGGAAGGCGCGAGACATGGAAGTTGAGCGGGTGGCAGGAAAGAAGACGAAGTGTCCGTCACCAAAGGAGTCGCGGGAGAGCTTTCCGACGACTCCTTTGCAGGCCTTCGCTTCTTCCTGCCCTCATACAAAGTCCACTGCGCCTCCGACCAATCATTACAAACATCACAAGGCTCGGCTCGGGTGCATTCGCGCCCCCGACACCGAGCACACAAAATATGAGGGTCTATCTCCGGGAAAGAGCGGAACTTCCCGCATTTACGCCCTTCGGTACCCGGGCATAGTCTCCGTGGGGTAGCGAGGCGAGGAGATTCCATCATTAACAAATTTAGTTGAATTAATATGAAAAGAGAGAATGATTGTACTTACAATGAACTCTTTCATACACAACACAACCAAATACTCAAGAAAGCAAACGACGAGAAGCGGGCAGAGAGCGTCGAACACACACGTCCACTCGCTGTGAGGCCGAAAGCAAAAGTGATTTGTTTACCTCCCAGTCGCGCGCGCGCGCCTGTCGGACAAGCAGTTAACTACCGAACCCCTTGTTCGAAAGCTTACGACCTATCCAGCTGCCGCTAGTACCTTCCTATTGTAAAAGGACCGAAGGTTTGTATGCCGTGTCGGAACAAGCAAATTTTATTCATTTTGCTTTCATTAACTGTCACAATAAGAAATACCTTACCGTTCCCTTGCTGCGGGGGGAGCAGCAGTCCGCCAAGATCCACTCTCATCCGATCTAGAGGGTCCACCCACAGCATCTCTTCTATCATCCGCATCCATTCTTCGGCGGCCAAAGTCTCTGTCTCTGTCACCGCCCCTTCCAAAGTCTCTGTCTCTATCACCGCCCCTTCCAAATTCCCTGTTGTCACCACCCCTTCCGAAGTCTCTCTCTCTGTCACTCCGTCCAAAGTCTCCTCTATCTCTTTCACGGTCACGATCCCTATCCCAATTTCCTCTGCCACCAAAGTCACGGTCTCTATCGCTACGTCCAAAGTCTCTGTCGCGATCACTGTCACGGCCGAAGTCTCTGCCCCCACCCCGCCGGAAGTCTCGGTCACCCATGTCCCTGTCCCGTCTGATGTCTCTGTCACCTCTGTCTCTCTCCCTGTCACCAAAGTCTCTTTCAGGTCTTGCAGGACCACGCCTCCAGTCTCCACCGCTGTCTCTGAAGAAAGCAATTAAAAAAAGGTATGAGCTATATATAAACAAACCGGGGAGGTGCTCACAATTATTGTTGGTTGTTTATGCAAGTGGACAAGTAATGTCTGGGGAAAATATGGCAAATGACGGATGATCTCAACATTCGATACAGCATACAGCCTCACAATATTGGCACCATCTTAAGTGCATCTCCTTAGATCTTAGATGGTGTCAAATACCCACCTATCTTCTCGTCCGCCAAATCGGTCCTCACGGTCCCGATCTCGGTCACGACCAAATCGGTCATCTCTGTCCCGCCTGAACTCTCTTGGCGGCTCATCTCTCCTGATGTCTCGATTCCCACGATCCCTGGGTGGCGGAGGAGGTTCATCCTGACGAATATCCCTATTACCTCGGTCCCTTGGAGGTGGTTCATCCCTCACCACCGGTGGTCTACTAACGGGTGGTTCATCTGCAGTGGGCCTTTCTTCTCCATCATCCTTTCTACGCCAGGCATCCAGTTTTTCTCTTTCCTTCTCTCGCCATGAACCTGGAAAATAGTTCCGAGCATAAGCTACACCACAGGGTCATTGTGACTTGCCAGATTTTGCCCCTCATTAGGTCAGACAACAAAACCTAAACTTAAGTAGTTACTTCTCAGTAACTACTTTACTAATCTCCTTGTTCAATTCGGCAATTTGCCAATTTTAAATGTCATACTATATTCAATTCACTAAAATTTATATTTTTTGAAGAATTTTTAACCACCAGCATCATATCTTTGGGTAACTATTTTTTTTTAAATACAATTAGTTCTAATTCACTTATTCCACATGATAATAGCCGATTAGATTGTGCCTCAATACAGCACACAAAATTTATAAGTGCATGTCACTTTGGTGTCCACAAATATACAGTTACATCATATGAGGGACAAAGAAAAAAAAATACTATTAATAATTTTAATTGGAAAAAAGATACAGTAAACATACCTCCGCCAGCTCTCCATACTCCGGAACGTTCACCACCAACACCACCACCAGCCCCAACACCACCATCAGCACTACCACCACCACCAGCTTCCGGTGCAGCCTCTTCCGGATCGGGTCGTCTTGGTGGAGGAGGTCCTTCTCGCCCTCCTTCTTCACGAGCACCTCCTCGGCGCCATCCATCATCAGCAGCTGGACGGCGAGACATCTGCTCTTGCTTCTGTTTTTCCTCTATAGCCCTCTCACGTTCTGAATTGCAAACAATACAAACATAAACTTGAGGAAAAGGATTCTGATATTCCATGACAAAATGATTACCATAAGCATAGTGCTGTAATAAAACATGAATGATGACCATTGAAAAAAAAAAAAAAAAAAAAAAATTTAAATGTAGAGTAGGGTTAATTAGAAATTCATACCACAAGCATAAAATCTTTAATAACACACCTCTCTGTAGCTCAGCCTGACGGTCAAGCACAGCCTTCCTGGCCATGTACTCAGCTTCCTCTTTCTCTCTCTGCTCGCGTTCACGTCTCTCCTCGTCCTCGCGTTGCTTTTTGAGTTCCTCATCTTTACGACGCTGCTCTTCTTCCGCTTTGATGCGGTAATAGGTCTCGCGCCTCTCACGCCGCCTTGAAAGTGAATAATTCAATAATTATGCATTGCATCATACATCATAAACAATAAGTTCTTTCAGCACCACTACTCCAGGCTTTGATCTCTCTCCACTTAGCTGTCCATATTTTTTAAGTTTAACCTTGCCCCAATATTTATTTATTAATTTCTAATAAGTCCATAAAAATGACTTCAAATTGGAACATAAAACTTTAGACAAAGGCCCAATGCTTGTACCTATAAGGTCCTTCAGTGCAGCGAATAATGTTGAAACAATTGTTAGGAGAGGGGTGAAAAGTATGATGAGAGAGAATACCAATGAAGGTATTGTAACAGGAATGAAAATAAACTTAAAACAAGCCTATCATGACCACATGTAACTCACCTCTGTTCCTTCCTTTCAGCTAGTCTGTTCTTCCGCTCCACTTCAAGTCGCGCATTGAAATCGTTCAACTTCTTCTCGATTTCGGAGCGCCTTGAGGACTTCAACTGGCTCAAGAACTCGTCTCTGTCCTCGTGCATTCGGAGAAGTCGTTTGCTGTGCTCAAGACTTACCTGGTGTTCTTCTATAAGTTTCTTCACACGTTCCTCTTCTTGACATTTCCAGAACTCCTTGTCTCGTTCCTAAGCATAATAGAACAAGATCTCTTTTCAAAACTGTTAAAATAGAGTAGAACTTCAACTTAACAGAACTGTGGAGGGTTGGCTTTCTGATGCTCAACATTATAAACTACACTTGAATACTTTCTTAGTATCTTACAGCTAACAGCAATTTCAGTTCCTAACCTAAACTGACCAGTACTTTAGACTTATCACTGAATTTAAGAGATTTATTTAAAAATGCATGACATCTAAATTGGTAGACTGAGAAAAGCAATAGTATTGTCGCTGGTATGTACAGAAGTCAGTAAGTTGAGGTGTTACTTTATAACTCAGTGTAATTTAACCTAAGTTTGACTGAATGTAGAATTACGCAGATATCATCATACAATTTCATTGAAAAATTCCCAAATCACTATTCACAGCACAAGTACACCAATTGCATACCTTCTCCTTTTCCAACATTTCCTTCAGTAATGGGATTTCTACGAGCCTCTTAGCTCTCTCGAAATAATCGACCTTCTTCTCTTGGGACCTCAAACGTTTCTGCAAGTCTTGTCTCTCCTTCTCCAGTTCTTCTACCTGCCTCTGGAGGATTTCTTCTGCACCAAGCGTGATCAGTTCCTTGAAACAAACAGGAGATTAACCTAGTAACTTGCACGTTATCATTCTTGGTTACTGTATACAAAATTTATAACTTCAAGGTTTTAAGACTTTTTTCTAATTTCATGCCTCCACACATTACAAGAGAAAACAAACACTTGGTTAATAATGCCAAACACTAACCACATTAGTTCTTTAAGTTTATATGTATACAACAACAGCAACATGAAACTATTTTCTGTATTCATGAACCCAATGCTGCATGATGTTCTTACACGATTAGTTTGTATCAGGGTAACCCACTATTATGCCTAAAACAGAACATTTATCTTTTCACAAAAATATGGTACTAGTCCCCGAGGAAAAAATATACCTTAATACATTTAAAATATAAATGGAATAAAATCTGAAAAAGGCTGGAATATAAATCTTAAATTTATACAACCACTAGACAAAGTTATACTGCAAGTTTCAAGTTTCATTAACACCTAAACCTGTGCATACACACACACACACACACCCCCAAACAAACAGTTGACAGCATTTTATGGTTAAAAGATTAATTTAACACTGTGGTTACAAGTGTCTTGAGCAATGAATTTTACTCAAAAACTATTCAAAACAAGTTTTTCTTACAAACTCACCAAACATAATAAGACTACCATTGCAGTCTGTGATGTTAGCCAAAAGTCACAGCTAAAGTGAAGTGACAATGCTACTGGAGTAGGATCCAAGAGAAAACAAAAAATGCAACTGGAGAAATACCAATTATGAAGTACGCGTACATTGAACAACCCTTAAAAATACAATGGCTTGTTTGCGAGTTATTGGGAAAATGGGAAGGTTGAACTACTTACTGCAAACTGTACGGATGTCACCTGTACAAATTTCACTGCTTACAATGCTACCTAAGTATCAAACCATGATGTGAGTTTTTTGGCTGACAACCACAACCAATAATGAAGTACTGTCCATTCTGCATCAGTTGATTAGTAATACTAATTTAGCAGCCCCCATTACAAGAATACAATATGAAATAAAAAATTTGAACCTAATGCTGAAAGACAACAAGAGGTTAACTCTTACATAGGGTACACTAAGATTCATTGAATAGTGAATAAACTAGAAATTATGCTTTGTCTTCAACATGTTTGAGAATAGTTAGTCAAGCATTCACAATTATATACCAGCTAAACTTGGATGCAGGAGCTTATCAATGATGTGATATATGAACTATCAGTAAAAGACAGCTTGAGGATATATAGTATACATACAGTGCCCTCCAATCTCAATTGCATACTTACTTCAAACCCTTACATTTAAGTTTCTATTCTGCTCCAGTTCCTCTGCTCACTGGGTTTTATTACTGTATTGGCATTGTGTTAGTATGTTTAAGAAAACAGACCAGTGACGGGAGGAAAAGAGGTTGAGGAAACCTAACAATGAAAACAGAAATAGGTAGTGAAATGAATGTTGTAGGAAGCTCTTCAGTACCATTTCTCTGGATGGAAAAGCACATGCATGTATATGGAAAGACAAGAGATATCTTTTATGAAGTTCCTACATCCAAGATAGAAGCTGGGGGGCAACAATTTAATGTAATGTAATTAAAAAAAAAAAAACTTTATACCTTAAACACAACAAAATTAAGAAATAGCAATCTCTAAAACAACACGTTGGCACAATATTTCTCCACAACATTTTCTGCAATTATCTTGAACAGTCACTCCTCACAAAATATCACAAGCTTTAAACATAAATCTATTCTGCTGAACCTTTCACCAAAGTAGCATAAACAAACAATTATCCAACTCACAATACTGGAATGAAAAAAAGTGGTTGCAGTTTTCATTTTCCTTATGGCCTGGGAGTGGGATTATGACTATTACAGATCTTAAAAAAAATGAGTTACGTACACAAATAAAAGAAAGGCCTTAGTTTGATGAATACTGTATCACCATAGATGCAAGGAGATAGATCAATGAATAAAAATGCTCAGCTTACCATATGTTAGAATAGCAGTATTTTCTTAAAACATGGCAACTAAAACAAAAAAATTCTGGAGCAACTTTTTGGTGCGCGCCCACAGGATCAAATCAACAAAATTATTCCAACCAAAGCCATGTGGAACTTCTCACACAGGAGGATCAACTATGAAACTTTCAAACCACTATTCATAATTAGTCTGCAATGTTCATACTGGATAGTATTGATAAGTGAAGGCTTTGGACCCAAACACATTTTGTGAGTAATGTCACATCTAAGAGGCTTGCTAATTAAAATCACACACACACACACACCACATAAGGTGTCATCCAAGTTAAATATTATGATTGCTACACATCCATCTAGCTTTCACGCACTATGCAAAACAATTTGGTTTCCCTTCTATAGTCACCCGTACATGAGAACCTGAGTCTAAGGCAGGAATCATGCTTACACAAGAAAACCTTATAAAGACAATTCTAAGAGGCAATGATAATATTTAGAACTCATACAACATAACTTCGCGCATTCTCTTGTACTCAGTTAATTTCTGTTTTTCCATATGAAAATCAACAAATCTTATGAAATTTTATCTTCTACAATATTTCATTCAAAATTGTATTAAGTACTATTAATAAGTTAACTATACAAGCACTGAAAAGTTGGAACTTTGGTCAGATGTTCAGATATTTGAAACTACAGTCTGTATCTTGTGGACACATCCAGGCATTAAAATTGGGAGATATTGTGCCAACTAGGAAAAAAACACACACACATCTAACAATGTCACTACCATGTATGAAGAACTGCTGGGTTCTGAACCCGAATACCCAACAAGGTTCTGAAAGGAAAAAGATCATATATCGAAATACATAATCATTTAACCTCACACAAAGTTTTCAACAATACAATAAAAGCTGAATCGCAACAACATAAAATAAAGAATAACAGCCATCTCCAAACAGGAGGACATGCGATAGACTATACTGTTTTGAAAAGATGAAAAGATCTGAACTTCTTGGCCAAATCTGGTGTCTGAAAATATATATCTAATCATTTCCACAGAGGACATGCAATGGACT
The DNA here is from genome assembly GCF_015104395.2 of Macrobrachium nipponense. NCBI lineage: Eukaryota > Metazoa > Arthropoda > Malacostraca > Decapoda > Palaemonidae > Macrobrachium > Macrobrachium nipponense. The sequence continues at coordinate 55,136,554 of NC_087218.1, read as the reverse complement.
ACGGGCAGTCCCTGGTTAACTGTGGACTCTGTTAATGGCGATGCGGTTTAATGCGCTTGTCTATAGTCAAACCAAAATGTTGTGGCAGGTGACAGGAGGTTTCTCCCGGACTATATCGTTTGTAGTTAAGAACAATTTGGTAATTTATCTATAAGGAAACTGACCAACTTAAACCTAAAACCTCAGCGGTAAAGGCCAATTAAGCACACAGGTGGATTGTTCACTCCACATTTTGTTTCCATTTCTTCTAAATGTGTGCGTGCATGTATAGACCAAAAAGGAATTATTAGTACACATACAGTGGCCCCCCCGTATTCGCGGGGGATGCGTACCAGACCCCCCCCCGCGAATAGTTAGAATCCGCGAATGTTTGGAACCCCACTCTAAAAATGCTCATAAACTATCCTGAACATGCAAACACCACAGTATCCCTTAAAGACCATCCTTCATCAAATATACATAAAATATCCTATTATGGTTCAAATTAATCTTTGAATATTATTAATACTATTTTAAAGTAAATCTTACATTTTATGTTTATACATAAATACATACTATGTACGTACTGAATGACTTAGTTACGTATGTGAAAATAATTCAGTCCCCTCATAAGTATTCAGTCATGCACGTTTACTTTCATACTGTTACTATTTGAGACATCCATTTTCTTTTTACAAGGGAACAATGGAATGTGAAATCACAAATACCAAATGTCTACTTAAAGTATTATCCTACATCAAATATACCATTGAACTGGTATTATTAATATCATTTTAAAGTAATCTTAAACATTTTACCATTAGAAATATATAAACAGCCAATAGCAGAGAGAGAGAGAGAGAGAGAGAGAGAGAGGAGATGGAGAGGAACGAGAGAGAGAGAGAGATGAGAAGAGAGAGGGAAGAACGTTACTGTTACTGTTTAATCTCATTAAACGCATTATTATTTGTAAACTAGTACTGTATATTATTATTTTACCATAAAATGTAGTAATGTCCTTAAAGATATACTTATACACACACTTCCAGCCCAAACAGAGGGCGAGAGTTACCACTAGCGCATGCTAGTATCTCGTGTAGAGAGAGAGAGAGAGAGAGAGAGAGAGAGAGAGAGAGAGAGAGAGAGAGAGAGAGAGAGAGAGAGTTGTCCTTATTTCAAAGAGTGAAATGGATAGATTATTGTACTTCTTTAAAATACTATCACATGTGAATTTTGAGATTAGTTATATTATTATTATTATTATGCAAAAATATTAATAAACATACACATGTACCATAGAAATTATCTCATATATATCAGCAAAAGAGAAAGAGAGAGAGAATCTCAATGATCCGTAGATGGCAACACTCGATTTGACAGTTGGAACCCAGCCAACCAAGCAGGATAAGTGTTCAAAAAACAAGACACGGGGTTACATAATTCTTTTTATTTATAAACTAAAATCTTGCTAATTCACTTTAGTATTTTCTTTAATGAATTTATATTATTGCTGTTTACATTAATATTGATATTTGAAAATTAGTAAATCATCATCAAAAAAACATACATCGCTTTAAGAGAGAGAGAGAGAGAGAGAGAGAGAGAGAGAGAGAGAGAGAGAGAGAGAGAGAGAGAGAGATTATCGTAGTATTTGTAAAATACTTTCACATGATTTTTGTAATTACAAGTATTATTATTATTATTTGAAAATATTAATAAACATATTACGCATATATGTACCATAAAAATCTCTCACCGAGAGAGAGAAGAGAGAGAGAGAGAGAGAGAGAGAGAGAGAGAGAGAGAGAGAGAGAGAGGGGGTGGAAATTTCATGCCCACTTGATGGCAGCAACAAATCAGCTCCTTCACCCTCCGGTCACTTAACTTGATACGTATATCTGAGTTTTAGTACCTGGCGTTAGAGAAAGAATCTGACTGGGATTTCATTCATTCTTCCATAATTTTTTAAGTTTATAAGCTAAAATCTTACTAATTCACAATGGTATTTTCTATAATGAATTGATATTATTGCTGTATAAATTAATATTAATATTTGAAAATAGTAAATCATTTATTTATCATACAAAAAAACATACATCTTTGTAGTAGAGAGAGAGAGAGAGAGAGAGAGAGAGAGGAGAGAGAGAGAGAGAGAGAGGGAGAGATGAAGAGGAGAGAAGAGAGAATTATTATTTTTATTATGTGATATTTAAACTTATTAAACTTACTAATACAGTATTAATCAAAATTAATATTTGAAAATTAGTAAATCATTTTTGTATCATAAAAATGTATTTAGTCATGAAAATAAACATCAAAATACACTAATTAGTGATTATTTTCATTGGAAAATTCCGCAAATGGGCGAGTCCGTCCGCGAATAATTTCTAGATAGGTTCCAAAGAAAAATCCGCGAATGTGTGAGTCCGCGAATCTGGAGAACGCGAATACGGGGGGAACACTGTATATATATATATAAATAACTGCAAAAATGGAATATGGACAATAATCAAATGGCTTGAAATTATGGCATTATTACAGGATCTGTGATTATTTCCAAACAACATACTAAGAAAGGAAAATCATTAAGAACAACCAAAATTTAACATCTAAAACGATAGTCTATCAAAGAAACACAAAGGCAAGGTATGGTTATACTCTTTGCAGCATTCAGATGTAGAGATTTGATAAGAGATAACCTTTTATTATCTTTTAATTGCACTACCTACCCCAGAATCAGACTGCCTCCAAACTCCATATGAGCCAAGTTGATCTTACTGAAAGATTTTATCAGGTATACTTGGGTCACATAAAGGATTGAAATTCCAGCTTTCATGATTAGGATTTAACTCATTATACATCCATAATATTCGTCTATATATAACACCGTTTTGTATATGTGCATTGTCATTCACTCGACTCACCCTGTAAAGAGACATAGAAAGAGCGGAAGAAACTGGGAGACGTGTTCTCTGCGTCTTCAGCCAGGTCACTCGCATACAAAGTTCACAATTACTTTGGGAGAGAGAAGATAAACGATGGGCCCTTGACCGATGTAATGAGTCTAGATTGGGCACATGAAGCTACCAATAATCCCGGTGTATACTACTTATAATATTTTATAAAAAGGAAAAAGAAACTAAAGTGTGGGTGGAAGGATTGGTCTCGCACCATCCAATACAGAGCTTAATTCGGCTTTACTGGTAAACCAATGAGATTTTTTCTTTTGTCTACAAGGGAAAAAGTCCTAAACTTTTAGATTCAAATACAAAACATTCTGATGACACCTCCTGTCATCCACCCTGACATTTTGGTTTGACTATAGCACCATAAAATATGGCGATCTATGGCGCCACAACAGGCTAAGTTTTGGTTATCAGCGCCATAAGGTGCCAATAATAGTTATGGCACCATAACATACCTAACAGAGGCGGCATTAACCAAAACTTGGCGTCATAAATCACCGAGTTTGTTAGTGGGAGTTTTCGCTTATCAGCACCCCACCCAGAACAGAAACCCTGCCGATAACCAGGGACTGCCTGTACATATACGTAATGTATTTTGCTGTTTTGATAAGAATAGATTCTTATCATTTGGTTTCTAGAAATATAAATCCTATATCACTACATATGCTATGCTGTTATTCAATAGTTTAACTAGTCACAGGAGATCCAAATCACCTCTGCCCTTACACAAATATGACATTTGCGTAATATGAATTTGTACATGCAGTGACAGCTACAGAGTTGGGAAATGCTTCAAAAAGGTATCCATCACTGCAATTTATATATTATTACTAGTGGATATAAAAAATGAAACATCTGAAAGCTTCCTATTGAAAAAAACTAGATTATCAGCTAATATCCTAATGCATATTAGACCCTTCACCTAGTTGGACCAGCGGTTTTCGCGATCGGCGTGGTCAACGTGGAATCGGAGGAATGTATTTCCGGTGATATAAATTAATTTCTCGATATAATGACGTTCAGATCACACAATAATTAGCTGTATGTCCCATTGGTAGGTGACCAATTGGTTCCTAGCTACATAAATATATCTAATCCTTTGGGCCAGCACTAGGAGAGCTGTTAATCAGCTGCAGTGGTCTGGTAAAACTAAGATATACTTAACCTTATAGTACAAAACTTTATCTACTGCTCAGTATGGATAGATACACATATGATACTAACTATAATAGCTCAAACTAAGAAATCAACCCCATAAGAATCTGCAATGAAAAATCAGAGATTCAAAAGTCCCAACTTTAGCAGGGACAAAAGCACCGATGTGAATTCATAAAAATCTAGGCTGCTCATTCCACAAAGTATACGAACCAGCATCCAGGGGTCATGAATCTACAAAAATATAAGGTCGAAAACCCAGCTCAGCACTTAAGGTACAGCTTGTTCTGCCTAATGCAAATACTACATGGATGACCACTAAATAGCACTAATAATAAGAGACTAACCTCATCTCCAAACCTCTCCATCATCTTTTGACCAATGGTGGTGTTCTTCATCTGTTCCAGGCGCTCCTTTATCTGTTTGGTGTGGATGATCTTCATCTGCTCTTCCTGTCGAGCTTTTTCGCGCCTGCTTGCTTCACGTTCCAGTCTCAACTGCTCCTCTTCCCTCTGTTTCTTCAGTTGTTCTTCCTAATATGAAAATAAAGCAACAATGTTAACTACTGATACAAAATCAATAATGACACGTTCCTTACAATATTATCAACCGGGAGTTTAAACTGTTACTGTAGTTTCCATCTTCTAACAGTTCTTCGTTAAAAGTTTCAATACCTGCTTACCCTTCTCTCTGCCTTATATTTTTCTTCAACTGTATCTTGCTCCTATTTTCCTTTCTTGCTTAGATTTTGACTCAAGGGTCTCAATAAACTAATTTAAATTAATTTTTTTTTTTCATCAGAGTATGAAAGGGCAAGGTAATATATAAAATCAACAATAATCTTCACTTAAATTCTGCATATTAAAAATCTTCACTATTAGAAAAAGTCAGCCATAAAATGCCTCTCAAACACTCTTCACTGATCATACCGAGTCCAGTATCCAAACTGTGGTGTTACATCCACAGGTAAGGCAATCCCCATATAAGAAAGCCAGTCGCATGTAGCTTATTCTACTTGGTAAAGGTAAATGCCTGAATCACTTGAGTGTTTTACTTTGTAGAGTGATAACAGTTGCAAAAAAATCACAAAAACAAGTCAATCAATTAACAACTTACCTGAGCACGCCTGATGCTCTCTTCGCGTTCCAAATTCTGATTTTCCAACATTTCCTTCCTTTCTTCAATGATATGTTGTCGCTGAAATATAGCAAAAATAGCTTTAAAAAGAGTAAAGTAAATGAAAAAAAATTTCATTCTATACCCTAAGCAACACTAACAAAACAATAATAAGTAGAAGAATGATTAATGATGGAACATTTCTTCACCTGTAAGATTTTCATGTGATCTCGCTGCTTTGTCTGATTGTAGTACTGAATGGTCTGTGCCCTCATGGACTCCATTTCCTTCTGCAGAGGCAAAGAAAAAAAAATACCAAATTTGTAACTAATTTGTATTTTTCATAACTAACAAACCTGAGGTCTTAACATTAGGATTTTTACTAGCGCCAAGCTGGAAAACCGGTAGAATTAAAATTACACTTGTGATCCAGGGGACTAATGGCATCTATACAGGTCACGGGCATGTATACCCAGAATGCCCACGGCTACCCTGTGACCCATCAGTTATATTTCTAACACCCAGTTTAGACTGCTAGAGGGGTGGTTCGAGGGGGTGGGGGCCTTTAACTGTTAAGACCTCAGGTTGTTAGTTTATGAAAAATACAAATTAGTTACAAATTTGGTATTTGTTCTACACGAAACAAACCTTCGGTCTTAACATTAGGGGGGATAGACTTACTATGAAAGGAGGTACAACAGAAGGAACAAAAGGGGTTGCAGCTAGGGGCTGAAGGAATGTTGCAAAGAACCTTAATGCCTACAGTCCACAGCATGAGGTGCACTGATGGCGCTAACTCCCTTTGAAAAAAAATAAGCCTTGCTCAAGATGCCAATAACCAGAATATCAATTTTTCACTCAACTAACATTAACGTCAATTAATTATATTGCCTTAAATATTCAGTATGCAAAGATGCTACATGAATGGGACTGCAATTCGTTATTAAAGAGAAGTTAAACATGTTAACTGAATACCTTTTTACTATCAGGAACAATAAGGGCTAAACAGGACTGCAAGGCCGATCCCATCTGAACTAGCTGGCAACGGATGGTTTCAGATGGCAGAGACTGAAGCATTGGCCCTTCCGGTAAATCCTCTCGCTGAGATTCACTCAGGTCAGCCCCAAAGTGTACGCACTCACTTCGATGATCAACGCGTATCTGTAAATTTAAATGTGATTTTCAAAACAGAAAAAAGAAGCACTAAATATTAAAATGCCACTCTTTAACATGAGATTCACATGACTTAATAATACAATAATCACTCGTAAATACCTGGAGATCATTGTGGCGGACCAAATCCACAAGGATACGTTCCAGGTGGAAAGCACTGACAAAAATGCTCAGTTCAAGCAGCCTTTTGAAAGTTATGCTCTGATACAGCTGAGACACTTGTTTCACTAAACGGGTTATGGTCATTTCTTGCAAGGCTGAGACATACTGAGTCAAACCTGAAAAGACAGAAGAACAATTTATAAAAAAACTGATTCAAATGATACATGGCATAAGGGATTCTTACTTAATCCCTGGACCACATTAAAATCTATAGTAACTGTCCCTTTAGCAAGCACGCATAAAGCGCCCCTTTGGTTTTTCAACATATATTACCATTACCTGATTACACAACCTAATAATAATAATTCACAAAAAATATTCACAACCTAATAATAACAGTTCAGAAAAAATATAAGCACTTTGACAAGGTTTCATTCTCACTCTGCCAACCTACATGTAAAATAGCTAACAGTAAGTAGCCTGGAGTCAAAGACAGAATATGAACGAGCAAACCAACCAAATCAACAATCGAGCAGCATAGTGTACATGTCTCTACAAGACAGGCCCACTGACCACTTGTTTGGCATTTTACTTTGTAAATGATACCCTACAACTATGGTCAGATTACATGGAGGAGACAACCAGACAAAAGAATCCAGAAACTTTCACTATTGCTGAAATACACCTCACCAAAAAACACTTAAATAGTACTGCCTCTCTTGAAGTTTCACAACTCTTGACCATATTTTTAAAATATATTACATCAATTCCACACACATTCAGCATTAAGAAATGCTTAAAACAAAAGCCCTTTAGTGTTACGTACCTAGTTCAGGGTGCTCTTGAATCCACTCCAAATGTGTTTTCATCTTATTGCAGAGATTAAGAGGATCAAATTCAACCTCCATGAGCTTGTAAAGGTTCTGCAGCTCTAGAGGTACAGCATTCACTACATTGAACCGGATGAGGTCTCTGTCAAAACAGAGATTTGTAAACTACACAGATCTGGCATTAGTGGATATTATTGTATATTATACCAACTCTTACAGAAAATAGCATACCTAGTTAATTATCTTTAGTTCACCTACTGGTACAATACAACTAAAATACAGAATATCATAAGTACAAATTCGTCATTGTAAAGGTCTTGCGTTTAGTAATGATACATGAGAAAAGCCAACCTTATCAGCGATGCCCTGGTAGGTGGCTTTGGGAGAGACAGAAGTGTTGCCAATTTGTCAATTTTTTCCAAAGCAGACTTCTCTGTTTCAATAAAACGATCGAACTCTGGATGGGCCGATGGTAAAGGAATGGCTAGGCAAGCAAGTAGGACTATGGATGCCCGTTTACTAACTTCTTCGGCTGTAAATGGAATAAACAAATAAATCCCTGAACTGTGGAAGCACAAATTGCCATTAAAACCCTCATTCTAATACTTCAGTTCCTTTACTCAATATATTACTCATTTTAAAACACGTTCACAATAAAATTACTCTACTCAAGTTCCACTGCAGCTTTCCACATAATATTATTGTGTTTGACAAAAACTCTTATATCGATATCAATAGTAGTTGTCGTGAAGTATGCAGCGAGTTGTAAATTCACTGAACATGCTACAAAACAATCAACAGCCCCTTGGGAAGATATACCACTGATGAATCATGTCAAGATTTGTGAACACACCATTTTTCAAGACATTATTATAACACTTTGATTTATATATATATATATATATATATATATATATATATATATATATATATATATATATATATATATAATATATCTATATATATTGTAATTAAATATATAGGTTATTCCTATTATTATATATATATATATATCATGAACAAATTTAAGTGGATTCCTAATTCTTATCCCCCATGATTCCCCCAAAACCCCCCCTCCCCCAACTACATACTTGAAATTTCCTAAGTCAAGCTCAACCCAAACTTACCAGCAAGTACTGTTGCTCAAAGATTTTGTGCACAGCTATGAGGTACAACAAATTCTCTATTTTTCAATCATTAGTGCAATATGTAATAAAGAGTGAATGATGGGGGGTAATGGGAAGTGACCCTCTACTATGTTTTAAAGAGTCAAGCTTGTACTGTCTACTACTGAGAATGGCGCTTGCAAAATCATAAAGACCATAACACATCAAAACTCACTATGAAAAATTTAGCTGCATTTGTAACCATGAAAGATATACCTGTGATATTCTTCTTTTGATCCCTGAGAAGCTGGAACAACTTAAAGAGAGCTGCAGCATGGAAAAGCTGGTTACCAGCCTTCCAGAACACCAAACTCAGTTTCTGATAATAGGAGGCCATAACGTGTGGCTTGGGCATCTTCTTAGACTTGTTCATCAAGTCCGAGATATCTTCAATTGCTTTGTATGCTTCTTGCCACAATTCCATCTTGATTGCATAATTGAGCTGCTCTAGTCTAGTTTCAAGATTCATCTGAAAATGAAGAATCAATACATGACCTAAATTACACCTCTGTTACCTAATAAATGACAATAACAACAAAAAGGCATAAAAATTTAAGCAGAGAAAGAACAGGACAAAACTTTTCTTACCCCTAGGCTCTAAAGAGCTGGATAAGGCTAAAGAGAAATATGTATCACAACGTAGGAACTGGAATATAGAATTTTGGCCAAAGGTCAAGTGCTGGGACTTACGAGATCATCCAGTGCTGAAAGGGAAACTGAGAGGAAAAAGGTTTTAAAGGTGTAATAGGATAACCTTGCACTTGCAATAATATTGAAACTGTTAGGTGATGGTGGGAGTAAGAGTGGAAGTAAAATACAAACAGAGGTACAGTAAAAGGAATGAAATAGGATGCAGCTAGGGACCGAAGAAATGATGCAGAGAACCTCAAGTAATGCCCACAGTGCACCACAAGAAGCACACTCATGGTACTAACCCACCCTTGGAGGACCATAACTTAGGGTCGATCAATGCACATAGTAAAATACAATTTATGATGAAAACAAAAAAACCTATACCTCACCTGCTGAGTCTCTGGGTTATTCAGATTAACAGCAGTTGCAGAACCCTGTTGCTTCTGGATGTGTGAAAGATGGGTGCGCAAGTTATCGCATAGCTTCCTGAATTCAGTCTTGCGACTGTACTTCTCACAAAACTTGAACGCCTGAAAGAAAAGTTGCTAGTTCATAAAGATGTGCAACTTCATATAACACCCATCCATAACATTACTTTCCGCTGTCAATAAAAACTCAATGATTTTATATTAAAAAGAATTTTCATCAATGCAATATACCTTCCAGAATCTTAGGACATTCTGCCAACACTGAATTTGCATCAAAATCTTACATTCCAATGATGCAGCTAATTGTCGACTTGTGACTGATCGACTTTACGACCACCCACAACTAAAATGACTGGGAACCGACTTGAGCAAGAAAGAATGGTGTCTAGCTGAACATACGACAGTTTTTCCCCAGCTTTTGCCTCTCCACACACGCAGCTCACTTTTCAAGCTGCTAATGACTATTATCATGCATCGGCAACAAGGAAATAACTCCAGTGAACTAATGCCATCAACCACAACCGTAGATAAAATTGAGAGAATAATTTTAATCAAAACTTCAGGTCTTGGAAGAATACATTTTACTGTTGTTTTCACGCCGATAAAAGATAAGTAACATAAATAACAGTAAAGCTCATACTACGAAGAAATAAAGTGAAAATACTGAAAGGAATCACATAATATTGTTATACAATAAACATGCCCACAACGCAATCTGTTAACGAAAAAAAATTATTTAGTTCACGAGACGTATTAAATTCATATTTAAGACTTAAAACATGTATAAAGACGAATTACCTTGTCTCAAATAAGTTGTATTCTACATGAAATTGCGCACATTTCCATATATAAAACTTTATGTAACGGCTAATTTAAAATGGTGCAAATTTTACGACAATCTGACGAAAAAATTATGATTTTTTCGGAAGAGTTACCGCGCAGACGTAAGAAAAAAATTTTTTTCCCCATAAATTCACCATAAATCAAAATATTGTGCTAAAGACTTCCAATTTGTTGCAAAATTAAGGTAAATGATTGAATATTACTAGAATATAAGAGTTTTAGCTTACAATTGCGTTTTTCGACCATTTTGGTAGAGTCAAAGTTGACCGAAGGTTGATATTTTGGCACTTATCGTTATTTATATGAAAATATTTCAAAACTGATATAAGCCACAACCATGAGTTGTTTTTTGTTGTATTCTACATGAAATTGCACACATTTTCATATATATAATACTCTATGTAACAGCTAAGATAAAATGGTGCAAAAATTATGTCAAAGTGATGAAATAATTTCAGATGTGTTGCTGATGCTTTTTAGTGCAAGAAGAAAAAAATTTGCGCTTGCGCGCCTGGGTAACGATTGTAAACAAAACAACAGCTTGATTCGTGAGCTCCCAGGATCCCCCTCGGCACGTGATTCAAAAGTTTTCGCCTAGTAGGCCTATAACTATTTTCCCATGAATTTTAAAAAAAAATTTGTTTCGTCGACGTACCATACGTCGCTTCGGCACATGACAGACAATTTTCATCTACATTTAATACGTCCAATCAGCGTTAAAGGGTTAAATGTTATTCAATTTCTCTTTGTACTGAATTATATTGAACCTAGAGAATTACCTGAAATTATTAATTATTATGCTTTATATGTATAAAGTATGCTGTGCAGTGTAGGCTAGGCTATCCTATATGTAAAGATGGTACCGATTACCATAGTGTAGGCTAGGCTAGTATAACATTCTTACAGCAAATTAACATGGGCCGACTTACGTCCAAATCGATTTACGACCAGTTGGTCATTACCAATTGTGGTTTAGATTTCCAAGACATGTTGACTCATAACAGAATTGTTTAATACTCGTAAACTGCAACAACACATCCTGAAATGAGTTACCTTATTGCTTCCTGTATACAACTGAAGTAGAGCCTTGTGAAAAAAAAAGTACAAAACAGATTTCACAAGTTCTCCTACTATAACCTGCATTCGAACCAGTTCTCTGTTACTATGATTTGTCTCATTGTGATGACAAGCAGTAGAAATTTCTGTTATTAGATAACTTGTTGTCTGTTCATTCTATTTTTTTTAAAGTTCATTTTCAAATATATTGCCTTACAAATAAGTTCAACTATTCAATTTTAAAACTGACATACATAAGTTTTCTAAGGTAGAAACTAAATTCACTTGGACAGAGGAATTGAAAAAGTTCAATGCATTAAAGAGAAACCTGACGGCATTCACTATGCATCAAATATATAGCACTAATTCACCAACTTAAGAAAGCTGAAGAGATCTAACGGCAAAACTGAATACATCTAATGGCAGAGTTAAACCACAATCAATCACTATTTCTGATAAGCATAAGCACCACACTTTACCTGTTTAGCAATATCATGATAAAGACGTTCCACGCGAGAGTTGGTCCTCAGTAATTCCAAACACTGACGATAAGACTCCCACAAAAATTTCACCCATGGGGTCAATATTGTCCTGTCACTACGGTCCTGAAAGATGATACGATAAGCAAAGAAGATGAATATGCATTACTGAAAAAATGTTTTATTCATCAACTTACAGCTTATAGTCACTTCAACTTGCAAAATATTGTGATCATGAGACAGGATGTAATATTATTAATAAAAAAAACATGTGTGATTACTTCAAATATATTTTTGAATCACTGTGCAAGCACTAACAGCATTCCATATTTGCAATAAACTATTCTAACTTCAACTAATGGTTTGAATTCTAATCTGGAATACTATATACCAAATTGCTACAAGACTTGTCAGTCACTAAGTAACTAAAATAATAATGGAAAATGGGGATAGATCAGAATCTAAAGCGTGATGTATGTCCAGGCACAATGCATGGCCAGAAGAGAGCTGAGAACTTGCTTTACATTCAACCCTAAAAATGGGAAGAGTAGACTTAAACAAGTAAAAAATGCGCTTAATTTTTTTCGGCACAATGAAGTTTTCTGCACAGCTGTTACACCACCAAAAATATATCTATCTATCCTTCAGTGGTCTCGGTATAATGCTGCACGAGCCGTGGCCCTTGAAATTTCAACCACGGCCAGTTGGTGACCTTCCTATATCATTGCAAGAAGCACGATTATGGCTAACTTTAACCTTAAAAAATAAAAACTACTAAGACTAGAGGGCTGCAATTTGGTGAATCATGACTGGAAGGTGGATTATCAACATATAAATTTGCAGCCATCTAGCCTCAGTAGTTTTTACGACCTGAGGGAGGGCAGAAAATGCGTGAGGACAGACAGACAAAGCCATCTCATTTTCTTTTACAGAAAACTAAAAACAGGGCTGTAAAAAAAAAAAAAAAAAAAAAAAAAAAAAAAAAAAAACATCCATAGCTAACCTGAGCATCTTCTCCCGAGACAGCTGACAGCAGGATCTCTTCTGGAGTTGCTAGCTGATCCAAATCATCAATATCGACGACTGCCTGGTGGCTCTCTCTTCGTGCTGCCTCAGTTCGCTCTTCGGCAAGAGATAGATAATGACGTACCACCGTTTCCAATGAAGACACATTCACCTGTGATTGAGGATATTAAAATATCTATTCATTCTGTTTACTGTTTATAGCAATTCAAATATATAATTAATACACTATACTGATTATAATCTGTATATAAACAAACCTTTTCGAATAATACCCTTTCTTGACTAGGATTCAACAAGGAACCTCTTAACTTTATAACATAATTGTACTGATGTTCATGCAGCGAGTACTAGCAGCTTTTTGTCTTTCAAGGAAAGGGACTTGCACATATAAACCAAATTAGCATCAATGAATTACAGTTAGCACGATAGCACCTCAGATTAATAAACATTTGTTCTTATCAGCTACATTATCATCATCATAAGTTTTTGCTCAGGTACCATTTTAGATATACATTCTTTTTAAATAAATCTTGAACTGAATGCTAAGTATAAAATACTGGTTAGTTTAATAGGCTATAACATAGGGTAACCTTAATGAATGGACTTTGCTTTTTATCAAAAAGACTCCCAAAGTGCCTGCAACTGGACACAAATATACCTACACTCTGAAAAATGTTCCGGTACTGATATAGACCTTCCTTGGCCAAGTGCGATTTCTTGAGGTCCACACACAACTCGAGATACTTGAACATAATGGGTTCAAGTAACTTTTCCGAGAAGGTGTTTCGCATCTTCCCGCGCTTGATGACCTCATAGAGGACCTCCAAGGCACGGTTGGGTTTCCCAACATCGATAAACTCTGTAAGAAAAATATAATCATGAAGACTTCACTAACAGATATGCATATATACTAAGTTTTGTACGCTTTTCTGTGTAGCGTTAAATTCACCAGTATTTAGAAGGAAGAAAACTAGGAACAAAGCTACAAAAATAATTTGGGCTAGCCTACACCTAACAATGTGCTTAGCCTATCAGTTTTAATAAAAAAAAAAAAAAAAAAAAAAAAAAAAAAAAAAAAACAAGGGTAGATCTAGGGTACCTCTCTGCAGCGGCCCAGACTATGGCAGTTGCTGTTTTTCTATGCTGTTTTACCTACTGAACAAGAATTTGAAGTAATTTTTATTCAAATGACTGTAATTTACCTTTGAACTCTATCCTACAGTTAAAGGGGACCCCCATTGGGAACTGGGGTTTTGGGTGGGGACAAAACACTGGGGAGAATTATGCCGTTCTACTCTTATCCTACGGTAAGGGGGACCCCCAGTGGGAACCGGGGTTTTGGTTGGGGAGAAACCACTTGGGGGAGGTTTTGCTGTGTTATTGTGGTATTTCCCATTATTTATGACATTTAAAACATGAAATACAATCGAAAATAAGAGATAAAAAAAGCATCGATAGTGGAGCCGTTTCACATCCAAATCCCATCTACCACTACTACTATTACAACACCGAATCCTACTACGCATGCGCCAATTCTACTGCGCATGTGCTAGTTGTAAAGGAGCTTTTGTTCTAAATGCAGATTTCTTAGTGAGGAAAAAAATGGGGGTGTACGGGAGAGGTACACATGTATTTAGCCAATCACGTTGCAGTATGACCCTTACATTGCTATAGGACTGAGTGAAGAATTGGGTGTATTCATACATCGAGTTACATAAATTCATTTTCCTAATTTGTTTTTTAATCATGTTATATGAACTCTAGTGTTTATTCCTGTTTCCTTTATCATAGTATTTGTATAATTTTTTTTTTTTTGTCCTCAGCTAATAATTTTGCCATAAATACCTTGAAATATTAAGTTATAATTGAGGACAGACACCTGAAAATGCCTACGTAGTTGGACTAGAAGTGGGTGTTTGGACGATTCGATACCTACCTTCCTGTCGGTTATGTGAAATTGCAAGTTGCTTGGGATATTTCATACATGATTTATACACAACTCACTCCCTTCCCTTTCCAGTATTCACGTCTGACTGTTTGCTTTTCATCATTAAGAATACTTTTCATACCCATAACAATTTCTAATACATTTCATACCCCTAACAATTTCTTTGTTAAAATTTGACCTTATTGGAACATCTACTTATATATATTCCATTATATCCTTTAACACACATTTCAATTTACACCTTTTTCTCGCTTCTCTTTCCATTATCCACCTCTGTCTATTTACGCTCAAGTTTTACGATTTTACAGTTCTCATTGTCTTTTTGTCTGATTTCTTGTAATGACCGTTCATTACAATATCCTGTTCACGTATGTGTTACGCATTATTGCATATTTTTTTTCTTTTCTGAAAAAACGATGTTAGTTTCCACATACGTGTGAAATCATCCCCCTCAATGTACCCGCCCACAATTCTTCTGACCAATCAGAGACCTTGTCACCAACGCGCTGCCAATACCTACATTCAACAGATTATGTAATTTGCGTTTTAAAATCACTTAGCAAAAGTATTCACAGTGTTAACACCCCACACTCTCAAAGTGACCGTGTTTCACCAGTAATAGTGTTAAAAATTCTGTTATGATATACAGACATCGTAATATAATTTTGGGAAACCTATCTGTGTTCGTGATTCGTTTGGTATTTGGCCGAAAATCTGTTCAAGATTCAAGATGGGCAGACTTTCAAGAATCGCAGACGAGGACGAGATTCGACATGTCTAAGTGCGTATCTGAATTGTACCATCTGCCCCTTTAAGGTAAAGTTCCCAAACTATATTCCCCTATTATTAGAACAATCATAGTTTAGTCATTTTCAGTTAGATGTGTTAGGTTTTGTTGGTTAGTTATCGTTATTTGGCACATCCACTACCCAACGACCCATCGTCATTTAGCCAACTCGTACCTCCTGTGCCCCCAGTACCCCGCCTTCCCCTCAGTGAACATTTGGCTCCGTGGTGGTTGCGGAATTCAAACATGGCAGCTGTGTTTACATTTTGCCAGACACTTGGTCGATCGGTCTATAGAACTATTCCACAGCGATCTAGACTATGGCAGTTGACGTTTTCCTGTTATTTTACTTGCTTTACAAGAGTTCAAGGGAATATTTTTTCCGTTCCACTGGAACTAAACTTTAATTTACCTTTGAACTCATACGTCGACCCGTTGGTATCGTCATGTAGTCTTCAAAGGTAAATTACTGCTTAGTTAAAGTCGTCCGAATAAATATTACTTTCAAATCTTGTACAGCAAGTAAAATAACATAGGAAAACATTAATTGCCACAGTCTAGGCAACTCTGGATTGCTTCTGTAGAAATACCAAATAAAAAAAAAAAATTCTTCCCAATTTTCATGTCATAGGTAGTAATATGCTATTTACTAATCATGTTAACTACGTGTATCGTCAAAATATCTTTTCATATACTGAACAATCATTCTTCAATGGTTATAAACCTAACTTATGGCATAAGAAAAAAAGCCTCCCTCACCCCCTTTGCTAAGACTTATGGTACTGCTGACAGGAATGAACACCAATTTCGTCCGGTAAATAATAATGAAACTGCCATAAAAATTATACTAATTGTTTAAAATAATTAGTACTAGGTATAGATTCAATGGTAACCTTTGCCATCTCCAAATTAGCGCACCCTAAGAGTAGCATATGGGCTGTAGTGCGTTAATTCCGGCAAAATTCAGCATGAAAATTTATTCAGTAGAAGTGAAAATAACCCTGAGGTAAAATCATATAAGCAAATTCTTAATCTTTCTACCCGGCTTTCAACTACCGGTCAACTGCACTCCCGAACTTTCGCTTCTCGTAACCAATACCTCATGTAAGATAAAACGTGGTAGTGTACAAAGTAGTATCATAAGAAATGGTAAAGAACGGAGTATTTTGAAAAGAGATAGTTTTAAATTGGGGAATGCCTAAAGCAGGCAACGCAGATTTACATAATCTAGCCCAATGGTTAGCTATCCGAGGATGCTGCCCAACCTGTCAAAACACTAACGCACGGTCACAAAAGCACAACCATTTGGCCGTAAAAAATATCTCCATATTACGCTTACAAATGTAAACAAATCCTTCATATAACATTACATATTCCACACACGTGCATATGGATATGAAACAGATAAATCCTAGCTATTTATTAATACATCCCCCGTTGTCTTGAGGGGGGATTCCATCGGCAAATCTGAGTGTTTACTTTCCTCCCAAAAACCATTACGGTCAGAGGCCTGTGCAACAAGAACACATTTTCACTCATTTACTCACCACTCGCCCTCTTGAGGGCATTCTCGGGTCTTTGGTAGGATCGCGACATCCTGATGGCGTATATGTTTCACATTTACAATTAGTAGATGGGTAGAAATAGTGGAATTCAACCAATGAATTCCCTTTTGTTACGTCTCCACATGAGGGTTACGGGTCGGCCTAAGGAAAGGAAGTGACGAATGGAGGTGGGTGATACATCTTTATAATTGTGAATATTTCACTATTTATTCATTCATTATTCATAATATACATTGAAATTGTAACTATAAAACTCATTAACCTAGTAAAATGTAAATATGTACAAATTTACAAACGGAAACTGAAGTAAAAATACGCATTGCCTCATTGGTCTCCAGGAAAAATTTACTTATACAAGTCGAAAATTACGTATCTAGCATATATTAATTAATGATTATGTGTGAAAATTAATAAAATTATAAAAATCAATAAGGTATGGATAAAAACAGCTTTTTTGGTACAAATATTTAGGTAAGACAGCTTTGCAAAATATGTACTTTAATGGCGCGAAATCCACCTCAATTAAAGTACAACCCGACTATAGCCGTTATGGCGATAAAGTAACCATAATGTTTAGGAGACATTTTATTGCCTGAAATCAGGAATGAAAATGAATCATATGAACCCTTCTCCTCAGAAACATTCCCCCCACCGCTTAACAAATACAATAAACTTATAGGCTACAGTGGTAATCCCTTGGAGCGAACAAGTAGATGTAGAACTAAAGAAGGTGCTTAGCTTGGCGGGGGAGCAATCATATGAGGGTTAAAGCATCACAAGATGTTATGAGACGAAATCTCTATTCTGGAAAACTGGAAAACACTCCTGCCTCTGAAATGTCTCGAGGTCTAAAAAAAAAAAAGGGGGCAGACTACCGCTCCAACAAGGAAATCCCAGCCTCCCGCTTCTCTTGTTGGAGTTGTGTATACCCCTCCACCCCACAGGGACGATTCCCTCTCTGGCGGGCCCTTGTGCGTTATTCGGAGAGTTATTCTCAAAGAAATATCTCCCTCTTTTTATGCGCGCGCGTGCGTGCACATACACAGAAAACTTTGAGATTTCTTTAAGAATGACCCCCTTAATAAAACGTTAACCGAATTATTTTCGATTATGCCAGCCCAGCCGCTTTTGAAGTACGTAATAATTTTATTTAATTTCTACATAAGGAAACAACAGAACGTTAATATTTCGATATGAAAAGCTTTATTCATAAATATTCTGCACATTAATGTTTACATATTGTAGATCACAAATTCAACTAGGTCTATTGTTTACCTTGGAAATATAATTTAATTACTAACATATATCATCGTTAAAATTTAGAAAAACTTACAATATGAGTTAAAGAGTCTAGCTTCCCAATGGGAAAAACTGAAACAAGTACCATTGGAAGATTATAAGGTAAAGCGAGTGAGTGAGAAACATGGCAGTAGTTTTGATGAAGACGCGATCATTAGCAAATGTTCATATTGTAAAAATTGTCCAATATGTTGCTATCAAATACTCAGTAGATATAACTTGTTGACTGATGCATATCATGTAATAGGTTTAGCATATAAGTTCTCGCTAACTCTGCCAGTTACACACACAGGCGCCTGCAACATATTTTCCAAGAGGGAGCCAAATTATATATATATATATATATATATATATATATATATATATATATATATATATATATATAATATATATTAGATGAAGCCACTGGGGAAATTTAAAAAAGAATAGGCAGCATGCCAAGTACTTTCGTGTATTTTACTAATACCACCGTGCCCCGAAGATGTGTTAAGTACACGAAAGTACTTGGAACTCTGTCTTTTCTTTTTTTAAATTTTCCCAGTGGCTTCAGCTAATAAACAAAATCACGTGCTTACTTTTGTGATTTCTTAATATGTATATGCAGTGGAATTGCGATGGCAATAATTTAAGTGAAGCAAGATACGATGCAGGAATAAAATACAACGTTACATTGACTTTTTTTTTTATAGTTTCAAATAGTACTGTTTAACCGAATGCATATATTTCTGGAAAGAACATCACAGTTATATACTGTATATGTGAGGACCAGAGATTAAGACAGGTAGCTGGGTACTGATCATTTATTTACAGACAAACTGGGTCGACATAGACAGGTGCGGACGGATAAGTAGTACAGACTCGCACCGTGAACAGAAATGACTCTGAGACAGTAGATTTGTGTTTTCTTACAAACATACATTTAAATATATTAAGGTGTACAAATAATGGAATTGCATGTGTTATACATCGGCGGAAAGGCCGCGGAACGCTCTATCGGATGGAAGTAAGAACAACGCGACTTGATGATTGGATACAATGAAAATAGGGAAAAAGCGTTGTCCTTACATATACTATTATTACACAATATATAACTATACCTTTAATTTACTTAAAGTGAAAGAATATGTTGTAAAATGGAAGGAAAACAAAGTGACGTAGTTAAATGTAAAATGTATACATTTTTTCCAGGATTTCCGGGGGGTGGGGGTCCATAGTTACACAAATTACACGTGAGAGAAGTCTCTCCACCCTAGAATTTACGAAGAATCGCCCAAGGAGTACTACTACTACACTCTCACAAGAACATCTGCAGGATCTTATGTTGATGGCAGTAGAGAAGGTTATTTTAATGACTCCTGATAATATCATATAATTGGTAAGGTTGCTGGAAAGAGTAAGCTGTTCAGAAAATAGCTGACATATTGAGAATTGTAAGGCACACTTACTTTTAAGTCTATTCTTTTGAATAAGTTACTTTTACTACTACAGCAATAATATTTCCATTACTTGTAATAAAGATTTTAAATTGAAAAAGAAACCCACAAATTCAATTTGTAACTTGTTTACTTCTAAGTATTTACATTAAGTTTTACTCCACACTCGAGTACTTTCAGGCCCTTCTGTGGCCCATTCTCAAGAGATGTTTGGGATGTTAGCCTGGGTCAAGGCCCAGCAGTCTTCTGGAACTTCTTCTCGTTGTGCTGTCATTTATGCGATGGCTGTTCTGGTTTTCTTGAGAGTTGCCAATCCCCTCTTGTCGCTCTGATATCCTGAGCTGATGGTCAATGGAATTCACCCTTGTGGTAAGGGTGTGGTCACCGAAAGTCTGTTGGGCAGGAAACCTAATCTCCAGGTCAGCAGGGTCAATCTTAGCTTCTTTTAATATCAAAGCTCGGCTTATGGGATCTTCTGAGGTAAAACCTTTGTTTCCTTCAATTACTTTGATCTCTCTGATAAGCGCACCTTCTACTACCCTCCTGTGACTAATTTTGTTGCTTTTGTATATAAGCCTACTGTTTTTGAAATCCATCCTATGGTCATTTTCCCAACAATGTCTAGCTATAGCACTCCCCTGAGAGTTAAGCTGTACTGCCCTTCTATGTTCTTGGACTCTAGTCCTTATTCCCCTACCTGATTCCCCCACATATCTGTCTCCACAATTATTGCAATTGATTATATATACCCCCGCTACATCATCTGTATTACTGTCTTCTCCTTCCAATTTATTTTTACATACTTTGTTTTTTAAAGTATTATCAAATGTATATACAAATTTATATTGACTTTCTTTCATTTTTGAAGTGATTTGTTTCATTTTAGGCATAAAAGGGAGGGCAACTATTTTCTTGTTTTCTTTATTCCATGTACTCTCTACATTCGCTCTGTAAAATATTTTTCTAGCTTTGTTGAGTGCCCTTTTTCTGAACCATTCCGGGTATGCTAATGCATCGAAGCTTTTATCGATGTAATTTATTTCTTGCTCTATCTTGCAAGGGTCACACGTTCTCATTGCCCTAAGAAATAAACCTGTTAGAACCCCTATTTTTATATCATGACTATGAAAAGAGAAGAAATGAATATATGAGTTTGTATGTGTGGGCTTTCTATATGTGCTGAATTCATATCCTGTTTCTTTTCTTTCTATGAGTATGTCTAAAAAGGGCAGTTTATTATTGTTACTTTTCTCTAAAGTGAACTGGATATTGTTATCAAACTTATTGAGCTCATCTAGAAAAGTTTCTATTTTATTTCCATCCCCTTGCAGAATAGCAAAAATATCATCCACGTATCTCCACCATCCTTGCAGTTTTAAGTTAGGGACATTCACATTAGGAACTAGATTAGTTTCGAAATATTCCATATAGATGTTAGCGAGTATAGGTGATAATGAGGACCCCATAGCTACTCCATATTTTTGTTTGTAAACATGTCCCTCAAACGTGAAATAAGTATCACTGACACACAATTTGATCAACCCAAGGAAGACGCCTATTTCGATGTTTGGATTGAAAATACCCTCATTATGTTTAGTCTGTAGGAATTCTAATACTTTATCTAAGGGGACATTGGTGAATAATGCTACTACATCAAAACTAACCATGTGTCCCTTTATATTCTTTTTCTTAACTTTGTCTATGAAATCTACTGAATGTTTAATATGGGATTCTGAAAATATACCTAAGTATATTCCTAGTTCTCCAGCGGGGGTATATATAATCAATTGCAATAATTGTGGAGACAGATATGTGGGGGAATCAGGTAGGGGAATAAGGACTAGAGTCCAAGAACATAGAAGGGCAGTACAGCTTAACTCTCAGGGGAGTGCTATAGCTAGACATTGTTGGGAAAATGACCATAGGATGGATTTCAAAAACAGTAGGCTTATATACAAAAGCAACAAAATTAGTCACAGGAGGGTAGTAGAAGGTGCGCTTATCAGAGAGATCAAAGTAATTGAAGGAAACAAAGGTTTTACCTCAGAAGATCCCATAAGCCGAGCTTTGATATTAAAAGAAGCTAAGATTGACCCTGCTGACCTGGAGATTAGGTTTCCTGCCCAACAGACTTTCGGTGACCACACCCTTACCACAAGGGTGAATTCCATTGACCATCAGCTCAGGATATCAGAGCGACAAGAGGGGATTGGCAACTCTCAAGAAAACCAGAACAGCCATCGCATAAATGACAGCACAACGAGAAGAAGTTCCAGAAGACTGCTGGGCCTTGACCCAGGCTAACATCCCAAACATCTCTTGAGAATGGGCCACAGAAGGGCCTGAAAGTACTCGAGTGTGGAGTAAAACTTAATGTAAATACTTAGAAGTAAACAAGTTACAAATTGAATTTGTGGGTTTCTTTTTCAATCTTCAGAAGAAAACTGAAAGAAGTTTTTGTTTGGTATATAAAGATTTTAAAGACAATTCAAATTTAAGTTGTCGGAATCTCGATTAAAGAACAGGATGCCAAAAAAGGCTTTGTTTCAGGCATTTCATTGTAAGTGTTGAATCTAAAGATTCCTAATGAGGATAGATACTGGTTTTTATTTCGATTCATGTCCTGTACGTGTTTGATTACATACCAATGATATAGACCTATGGTATAGTGACATTACCGTATAGTGTACATTATTTATAGCAGTTTGTTTATCTACGTTTTCCTTTAAAATGATTGACTGGGTGGCTTTAAAATGCATGCAGACCCGTTTATTTTTTTAAAAATTTATCCGGGGAGCTTACAGCGGGCCCCCAAACCCCCAGCAGCTCGGGCATTCCATTGAGGAGTGGGAGATGTGTATTTCTGGTGATAGAAGTTCACTCTCGACGTGGTTCGGAAGTCACGTAAGGCAGTTGGTCCCGTTGCTGAATAACCACTGGTTCCACGCAACGTAAAAACACCATACAAACAAACAAACTATCAAACAAACCCCCAGCAGGATATTTAAACATTTCACCCGCTCATAGCGGCCCCCCAACCCCCAGCAGAATCGGCTCGCTTCGCTTGCCAGGTGGGCAGGGCTGCTTCAAAGACAACAAAACCGATTTCAAGTCCCAGTCCAACCCCTGAGTTTCACGAGGTCAGACGTGTTGTTCAACACGCTCATCAAACCTCCAACACAACATGGTTGAAGAGCTTTTTCAGTTCGAACCAAAGAGACTGACAACCTCAGTCGGCATTAAGAGAAGGAGCAACATGTCTCTTACCCAAGACGCAATTGGGATGGTGAGTGATTGCGCTCAAGAAAAAGAAAGAGAAGCGGTCAACGCAGACTCTCAAGGGCACGAAGAGTGACAGAAAATGCCTTCGGCATTATGGCTTCTCGTTTGAGAATTTTCCACACATGCATAAATCTCAAATTGACAAGTATTGAAAAGGTAGTAGTAGTAGTAGTAGTAGTAGTAGTAGTAGTAGTAGTAGTAATAATAATAATAATAATAATAATAATAATAATATCCTTTATTTCAGCTTAGGGAATATACAAAATACAGACAGTAGCATACACAATCTAGATACATGAGACAACACGATAAAAAAATGAATAATCAACACTCATCCACACAATAGCCGAGGTAACATAAAAGAGAGTAATCATAACTGGTAATAACAGTAATGATATTGGTGAGAAAAAAAAATGCATTAAGAATTATAACAGTTAGTGTACAGATTATATAACTTAAATTTCAACTAGAGATCCTTAGGTGGTTACAGAAGTCAGGTCCAGAGGGCTAAATACGAAAAAGATTGAATGTAGAAAAACTTTAACTTTATAGTATTCACAGTAATAATGAAAAATTAAAATATTAGCAATAAATATGATAATAATGATAGAATCTGCAGATGACATCTTCTCAATACAGAGATCTAAATCGGGGACAAAGGCCTCATTTTCCCATCTTTCCCACGATTTAGATCTTCTTCTTGCTTCACTCTTTAGGATGCTTTGTATTCCCCAGAGGAGAGCTTTCATAGGGAGGATAGAGTAAGGAAAATAACCTTGCCAGGTTTGCATGCAGATCCTAATTATTTAGCAGGATTGCAAAACGGTCAAGGCTCATGAAATTATCCTGAGGTTGCAAAAGTAGTAAGAGATTGATTTAATGATTACTTTGGTAATGTGGGGGCTGTTGCATGGCAAAGAGACTTCATATAAATAATTAAAATAGGTAGGTTATGCCTATGGTTAAGTGAGTAATGCACACCTCGAGAATGACTCAAATGTAGTAAACTACATTACTATTATCCCTCTTCCAAATTATAAATAAATGAATAAATAAATACGGCCATTACGGTAACTCTTACTAATTCCTGAATAAAATTCTTTGGTAGATCTAGGGTACTACTCCGCGGCAGCCTAGACTATGGCAGTTGCGGTTTTTCTATGCAGTTTTACCTCCTGAACAAGAATTTTAAGTAATATTTATTCGGACGACTGTAATTAACCCCCAGGGGCCAGTACTAAACACGGCGAATTACACTGGACGCCCCAATCCCTAGTGGATGTCGTTTCCACGGTAACGTTCCTTGCAGTCCGTGCGGAGCTATTCTGTAGGATTACCAATCCTTTATTTAGATCTGTCTTGCTCAAGTTTAACCCTCAGACCCAGGGTTGCCATTGAGAATCTTATTAAAATAATGTTGTAATCCAGATTTGTATGAATTTGCAAATTACCTGAATAAGAAGTCAGGAAACATTTTAAATCCTTATATCAAAGTGACCATAAAGCTGATTAACATCATCTACCCAATGCCAAAGAATAAATAAATAAATGCACAAATAAATAGACAAATAAATAAATAAATACATAAATAATTACATAAATAAATACACAAATAAATGAATAAATATATAACAAAAATAAGTAATTAAAAATTAATAACAATTAAGTAAACAAATAAGGTAAAATACATAACTAGACAGATATATAGACAGATACATAACACGATAAAACAATACAACTCAACCCTTCATCAACACAATCCAAATTCGATGTACTTTCTCTTGGCAACTCTTGGTCACAAATGAACATCAAGTCTCCAAAATACCAGAGAGTGGGTGTGTATATGTCATCAGGTGATTTGCCAGACTTCTTGGAGCTTTCAAGTTTTCGTAGTTCTCTTCTGAAGGAACTACAAAGGCAGTTGATTTTATTGGTCACATCCTACCTTGTGCACTGAAGGTCAGGTTCTCTTTTAGGTTTCACACAGTCAAACATGTCCATGAACACGTTTGACAACATGATGTTTGAGAGTATGTTTGAACGTGTGAAAGGGGTAAACATGTTGGACCAACGTGTTTGAATGAGTTGGAAGGATGTCCGATCTGGTCTGACTTTTGTGGGCGGAGCTTGCTGGTTCGTGTTAAATTCTGAACGTCTGAACAAGCAGCAGTCTCCAGACGTCATACTTATTCAATTCTCGACGTGGTAACATCTTTAAGCAGCTCCTTCACTGACAAAGAGACTTTGCTATTTCCAAGTAAAATTACAACATGAGTGATGTGTGCGCCGTTAAAGACAAAGAAAGAGAAATTATGGTTGATTTCATAGAAATATATAGGAAACAAGGTAAAATCTAAAGATTATTCTGATAAGACTTTAAGAAATATGGGTACCGAGGAATTACATTGCAAAACTAAGAGAACTTGACCCTCAGTGCACAAGGCAGGATGTGCCAAAAAAATCAACTGTCTTCGTAGTTCCTTCAGAAAAGAACTACGAAAACTTGAAAGCTCCAAGAAGTCTGGCAAATCACCTGATGACATATACAAACCCACTCCCAGGTATTTTGAAGACTTGATGTTCATTTGTGACCAAGCCAAGAGAAATTACATCAAATTTGTATTGTGTTGATGAAAAGGTGAGTTGTAAGTTTTTATCGTGTTATGTATATATAACCGAGCAGATTAATAATTCGGCACTGGTTAATCAAACTAAACAAGTGACAACTCTTACCTTTCAGTTGCTGGCTGTCTCCCTCTGCAAACGATATCAAGCTAGGCTAATGAATTCATGTAAATGCAAAAATATGCTATTTATTTCCCAAGCTAGATGAACATAATATGGAACAAAGTGACTAAAAGATGTCACATTAAAAACTAAGTCTGACCCACAAAAAAACTGTAAATTGTCATTCTATTCTCCTGAATTCGACTAAGTAATGACCCCCAAACTCCCAAATTGTCAATCACTACATTTCAATAGCCAAGTCTTTAGAGAATCCCGTTCTCTAGTATAATGACATGGGACCATCTGAAACAAAGAGACATATCCATTATATTCCCCAACACGTAATTAATGTTGAATAAATGTATACACATCACACTTCTCTCTTTTCAAAGTCAACAGTTCCTAAGTCCTTTTAAACGTGCCTTTACCTTCAATGGTTTTTTCCTAGACTCCGTGTTTCTCCGTGCCCTCTCAGGAGAGTGTGTGCTTTCTCCCAGTGTCGGGCGATTGGACCAATCATTACACGCACAAACGCATGTACCTATCAGACACACCTTAAAATCCCATAGCAACTGGTTGTACAGGCCTCCGTCCTCACATATCATAATCATCAATTCTTTCATTTCGAAGAAGGCTTGTCGCTAGGCTCTCTCCGTCTCCAAGCCTAGAAAGCTGATGTATTACAATTCACCGACACATTTACTTTCTTATTTAATATATATATCTATATATCTATCATCTACCTATCTATCTATATATCTGCCTAATTAGATATTTTACTTTATTTATTTACTTAATTGTTATTAATTGTTTAATTATTTATTTCTGTTATATATTTATTTATCTATTTATTTGTGCATTTATTTATTTATTCTATGGCATTGGGTAGATGATGTTAATCAGCCTCATGGTCACTTTGATATAAGGATTTAAAATAATTCGCAAATTCATACAAATCTGGATTACAACATATTATTTTATTAAGATTCTAAACGGCCACCCTAATGGATATCCTCATAATGGACTGACCAAATTCAAAAGCTCTAAATATGTCGTCTCAACCATGCGCATATAATTGCGCCAATCGCCTGGCTGGAGTTTCAGCTCTTTCATAATGTTGGTATGAGAAATTTGGTACCTTTTTAATAACTAGTACTTTGTCCATGTTGACCGCTTCTTTTTCTTTTCCTTGAGCGCAATCACTAATCACTATCCCAATTGCCATCACCTCGTCTTAGGTAAGAGACATGTTGCTCCTTTTCCTCTTCGTGCTGACTGAGGTTGTCAGTCTCTTTGGTTCGAACGTGTAAAAGCTCTTCAAGCATGTTGTGTTGGAGGTTTGATGAGCGTGTTGAACAACACGTCTGACCGTGTGAAACCCCTTGTCAACGGAAATGTGGTTACAACAGTATGCCCAGTGGTGACCAGAGGGTCTGGTGACCCAGGTGACATGCAAGCATGTGCTACTTACAAAAGGTAGCCCGTGATTGTCTGCCGAACTTGGCGGTTAAACCTGGCTTCGGCAACAAAGCGTAGAGCTCATAGGGCTCCTCTCTCGAAAGAGAAAAAGTAGATGGAATACATGGGGAGAAGTGACACGTGCTTGTGCGCCACACAGACATATTTGTAATACAATAGAACAGATGAAAATAAATGATGATGATGATTGTTATTATATTATTTTTCAAAGAAAACTCATAATCACACGAGTCCAGTAAAATGGGAGAGTAAATCCACAGTAGTATGCCTGTTTGATTTTGATTTTTAGAAAATATATACACAACAGAAAGCTTTCGATTGACAAGGAGAACCGTGCAGGTCATCGAAAGCTTTCTGCTGTATGTATATTAAAACAAAAATCAAACAGGCATACTACTGTGGATTTACTTTCCTATTATTATTATTATATTATCAAGAGGATGACACCTGCTCATATGAACAAGCCCACAGGGACCACTGATCTGAAGTTCAAGCTTCCCAAGAACATCAAGGTGTTCATTAGGAAGAAGTAAGAGGAGGTAAAGGGAAATGCACAAGGAAGAGATCCCACTTATTGAAAAAAAGAAAAAAGAAATTCACAAATTAATAAACAGGTAAAAATGTATTAATATGCAACGAGAATAATACTTGGGTAGCAATGCACTGCATCTTTGCAATTGGAACTTCTGAAGTTCGAATTGAACGACATCCTCTGGGAGGCTGTTCCACAGTCCAACGTAGTGAGGAATAGAGGATCTCTGGAACTGAGAAGTTTAACAGCAGTGCACATTTACTGCATACTGGTGCAGCTGTTCAGTGAATCTGTTCAAGAGGATCAGGAATCAATTGTGAATGTGAAAGTTCTCTGTTGAAATACAACTTGTGAAAAAGTGACAAAATAGAGACCATCTCTCGATGGTACCACTACCAGTCATAACTGCTGCTATTAGGAAACAGAAACCTACCACCACGAACCACTCTATCTGAAAGAGACAAATCTCTGGCAGAAGCAGACATCCATACCAGAGAACAATATTCTAGTAAAGGAAGCAAAAACGGCCTAAAAACAGGTTGCATTGATTTTATCGCCGTTATAAATGTATGAGGCCTTTGCTGAAACTTTCATGAGATGTTTCTCAAAAGTTAGATGCGAGTCAAAAGTTACACTGGCGCCCAACCTCATACCTCACCCACTGCACCAATCCCGATTGAGGCTGAGGGTGTCTCTATTGTGGCCACAGGGAATCTGGCGGGCTATGGTGGTCAGCATTCAATGAGGACAATCTTGATTTAAATGCGCCTCTATCCATCAGGAGCCTCATGCTGTAGGCGTGATTGGTAGTATGTGTGTGTTATGGGCCTTCTGCTGAAGGTGTGAGTGTTCATCATTGTTGTGCTTGGCCTTGTAGTAGATGTCATGGGTAGGGGGTTATGAGGACTTTCAACAATTCGTCTGTCATTTTTTAGCATGTCCACAATGGGCATACCTGCAGCATTTGGGAGGTCAATTCAGTTTAGTCATAAGGCAGTGCAGCCAAATCTCCCTGGCGACGTCGATCTTCTGGTGCTGCCCTTCTGCATCAAACTGTGACGGTATGAGGAGGGACTCCCGCTCACTGTAGGATGCCCTTGCAGATGTTTCCCCTTATGGGGTTTTGCAGAGATCGAAGGTTTGTCAGTTCCTCGTTGGACGAGTGGTTATGTGCTCGCATCGTGATTCGGTAGTCCCGAGTTCGATTCCCCGCTCTGGAATCAGAGGAATTTGTTTCTGGTGATTAGAACATAGGTCCCGTTGCTGGGTGACCAATTGGTTCCTATCCACGTAAAAATATCTAATCCTTGTGGCCAGCCCTAGGAGAGCTGTTAATCAGCTCAGTGATCTTGTTAAAAGTTAAGTATATCTTAGTTTTTCCAGACTACTAAGCTGATTAACAGCTCTCCTAGGGCTGGCTAGAAGGATTAGATATTTTTACGTGGATAGGAACCAGTTGCTTATCTAGCAACGGACCTACAGTTTATTGTGGAATCCGAACCACATTATATCGAGAAATTAATTTCTATTACCAGAAATGAATTCCTCTGAGCCGAGAATCGAACGTTGGACCACCGGATTGGTAACCAAGCGCGAAAACCACTCGCCCAATGAGGAACTAGTGATCTGGTTAAACTAAGATATACTACTTAATTCTTTCTTCGAGAGTTTATCTGGTATGGGCGGGAGAACTGTGATCACGAACTAGTGGAATTCTTTGTGTACAAGTGATTCTTTTTAATGTAAGTGATTATTCTAAAATAAACGAGATGACGCCAGGGTCTCACAACTTGTACTAGGTAGAACCGAGACAAAAGAAGGAGTTGGAGTGGGGATATTTGTCAAAACAGTATACAAAGTATCTATAATGAACCCAAATGTGTTCAATACATTCGAATATATCAACACTAAAATTACACACATGAATAAACACACACAAACTATAACAGTTTATACAAATCACCAAGCACAAGTAAGAGATCACTTAGATGTTTCTTCAAACTACACATATGTATGAAATTAACATCTGCATTGTCAATTTCTGGAACAAAAGAATATTCATGAATATTTTTCTCATTATTGCAACAGAAAATGGTGTTGGGGAACCATACATTATAAATTTCATAATCTCGTAACCTGTATTTTGCTGCCACTTTCTCACCTGACTTCACAACTCACTTTTAGCGCCTCAGTGGCGTAGTCGGTGTGGTGTTGGCGCACCAACTCGGTGGCCGCGAGTTCGATTCTCGGGCATTCCACTGAGGTGTGAGAGATGTGTATATCTGGTGATAGGAGTTCACTCTCGACGTGGTTCGGAAGTCACGTAAAGTCGATGGTCCCGTTGCTGAATAACCACTGGTTCCATGCAACGTAAAATCACCATACAAACAAACAACTCACTTTTTCTTTGACTGTTGAAAAGAGCAGTTGTGCTGAACTCACAAACTTTTTATTTGGTCGTTGAATTTGGATGATTAGTTTGCCACTTTGTTTTTTGGTCTGTTAATCATTTGCTTAGTTTGTTCTAGTGTTTTGTTTGAGTGTGAAAAAAAAAAACACAACCAACACTGTTGCAAAAGGCATGGTCATCCTTGTGGGTGTTTCGTGTCTCCCCCAACGGTTGACCTCCACAGGTTTTGTTCTTTCTGTACAGGGAAGGTATGTACTTATGGCCCCCCCCCCCCTGCAAGGTGTGCGATTCTATAGTAGATTCACATCAACCGTGCATCTGATATCTAGGCCAGTCCCTTACGACACTCCTGATTGGCTGTTGATAAGCCAATCACAGGGCTGGAAACTCTTAGTCTCTCTCGAGAATTCACATAGGCAGGATGTATGTTCCACCTCTTCTGAGGGATACTTTAGAAAGACGTCTCCCTCAGGAGAGGTGGAACATACATCCTGCCTATGTGAACTTTCGAGAGAATGAGAGTTTCCACACCAATCTGGAGCGTCGCAAGGGACTGGCCTAGACATCAGATGCACGGTTGATGTGAATCTACTATAGTCTTCCCCACATTGAGAGAAGTTTTGTAAGTGGATAAAGAAGGATAGAAGGTGTTTGCTGGCTTCTTGAGGAGAGGGAGAATCCAAGTCCTTGTTCTTCTCTTTCTCCCTTTTCCATTCCTATTCCCCTGCCCACATCAAACTCCTTGGATTTTGATGTAGCTTTTGGCAATGGTACCCCATCTTGTCACCTGATTTTGACATTCAAGGTACAGTACCACCTTCAGTTGAGTCATTTACCGAAATTTTCTTCTGTTTTATTTTTACATTCTGTATAATTATTATGCATTTATTTATTTATTTACTGTAATATTAAGACGGCAAAATGGTTTACTATCAGATGACTAAATGTATAGAGGATGTGTATTAGTGACGTTATGGGAGTTTGTAGGTGTCTAGATAATTTTCTTACTCAAGTTCTGTCTTGAATCCAATTAAGAATGTCGTCTGTGAGTACTTGCGAAAGATTTCACTCATACTTGACATCCTTGGTAGTCTGTCTTTCACAGCATTTCTGGATAACTTGGCAGAGAAGAAAAAGGCACTATCACCAACACCTCTCTTTAGTGTCTGCTGCTGCTGTCTGTGGCTGGTCCCAGCTTCTGTGGCTACTGCTGAAGAGGAGGATCCTCCTGTTGCAGATCCTCTGGTTGGTACTTCGTCTTCTTAGGTTCCAGCCTCGACCTTCACATCAGTATTTAAGATTGGTAAGACTCAGGAGAGGAAAGGGAAGAAATGCTCTAGGTATTCTTCTTCATCCATGTTGAGTTTACCTTCATTCTCCTCCTCATCCTAGGACTCTTCCACCATGTAGGCTGAAAAGTAAGGTAAGTGTTAGGAAACTCGAAAGAAGTCTAGTCTGACTCATCACCTGGACTCTTCCTTCTCAGAGAAGGGGGAATTGTGGTCACAAGTGCTAGATCATCATGCCTCTGGCAAGGCAGGTGCTGTTGCACCTACCAGCCTATTTGATCTTATTTATTTTACACTGGAAATTTACAATTTATTTGACTATATAAACTGTCCACTTCCTTTTGTTCCAGGAAGTAAATATTCAGGAAAATATTTATTTCATGAGGTTTCTGATTTTTTTATACAGTAATTAGTATCTTATTCTATAAATTATATGAAATGTAAGTGGTAGCTTTATTTTTAGTTTGGTTATGTAAAACAGTGATCCTTAATGTTAGTCATTTTAATATTACAGGCTTGAGATTCAAGGGCTTATGCATCCTTATGACTGGATGAATAAGTGCAAAAAGAGGAAAAAAGCAAAGGAAACCAAGGAAGCCACTCGCAAAGGTAACTTGTGAAACGATCTATTTGGTTCATGTATGAGTGAAATGTTAAGAGAATACTAAAAGTCAAGTGTTCATGAAAACACAAATCTTTGATTTACAAAAGCCTTTTGTTGTCACCGAATCATTGCTAAACTAGTCAGCATTTTCCATGAGTAAATTAATTTCTTGTTGGTAAGTCGTATTTATAGAAGTGGTAGATCAGTGTTAATTGATGATGATAAAGTTGCAGGTAAAGTTGCCTTCTCTCATTACTATATGGTACAAATTGTAATCTTGCACAAATGGCTACCTGGTTTACTTAGAATACCTGTCCTCTTTCATGTCTGCATTATACGACAGTATTAGGAAGGTATATTGTTGGAGTGCAAATTTTAGGGCCCTTTCACATGAAGCAACTAGTTGCAGCAATCATTTGCATGTCACAGCAACTGTCTAGTATTATGCAAGTAACTTAGCTGCCGCCAATTCTGGCAAAACCTCATTGTTAGTAAAGAAATTAGCATCTAGTAAGTTGCTTAATATATGTACTCTGCTCAATATAAATGAGAAACTGCAAAAAGATGAATGCAAGTATAGTGTGCAGTACGTATACCCACCATGCTTTCAGCCGGATTAGAAAGAGATCCTTATACAGTAGTGTCTCCTACATACAAACTTCCATTTCTGCACAGAATGTAGGACATAACTTTTATTACTGCACAGTGCTGTTTGCCATAGGGTAACTACAGTGCTGGAAGTCAAGGCTAACTTTTGGACTTACAAACCAGCTCTTACGATGGAACTTGTATGTAGAGAAGGGGTTTTCAACCTTTTTCTCCCCCTGTACCCCTTCGGGTATTTGTAATGTCAGTAATGTAACCCCTTCACTATGTATAATGTGAAAAACAAAACCAACTCGAAAAAACATTCCATTGTGTATATTTGCAAGTACTGTACAGAGGGGAAGTAAGTACACAACTCTCCAGACATAACCAATAAACAAAGAATTCCATAAAAGAATAAAGAATTTTTTATAATTATTCACCTCTGGCTATGCAGTAAATGTTCAAGGTTATGGTACTGAGCTGCAAAAACAAAGTGTCTTATTATTACATCAGCTGCAAAGGGAGTTATTGAGGCACATCGAAAGTCCGCATGTACATTCATTCGAGACCCCAGGGGAGTGTGTACCCCCTGAGACCCTTGGCGTACTCCCTGGGGTACGCGTGCCCCGGGTTGAAAACCCTTGATGCAGAGGAATACCTGTACATTTTAAAGTAGTCTATGTGCGCAGATGAAAAATTGTCAACTTTGTAGGCCAAAATCTCTGCTTGAAGAATTTCGATAACAAAATATTAACTTCCCTATGCAGAACTTGAGAGCTCACGTTTGTAACGATTCCCCAGTTCAGTTGGCTCTAATGATGAGTTATTGTAACTTGTTGCATTAGTGAATAGTTGTCCAGTTAAGTTGCTTAGCTTGGCAGCTGCAATTGCGATGTATGAAAGCTTTCATTAGTAACAGTGCTTTGCTAAAGTTTCTGGAACTAATTAGGTACTTCTTCATGGAAAGGTCCCTTAACCCAAGTGATACGTCATGACAGCCTATTTCTGAATCTTATCCTACTATATGGATACACCTTGCCAGCTATCCATATTGCTCAAATGCAGTGTATGTGTACACTCAGTAAGCAAATTGTTACAATTGGTTTTCTAACAGCCTCATAAATTCATAGAGTATCTCAAGGTTCATTCAGAACTAGTATAAATCTGTGTCACAAAAGAGTGTCATCATTTACCCTCGTTCTCAGGAGGTGAAAATGTCCTATAACTATCTTGCTTTGGGGGTTAATCAGTTTAACGTTTCAGGTCCTTGACAGGTATTTTTTGTTGCAGTACCTACAGAAGATAGTATGGCCTAGACATAACATTCCTGGTTGGCTGTGTTTCTCAGCTTTCTTTGACAACACCTGCTGAAAAGATGGCGTGGCTTCCATGTCTGTGACTGCTTCCTTGAGCTCCATGAAATCTGGGGATCCTCCTATTGAGGTCCTTTTTGAATGCTACAACATCAATGTCTCCAGTTCCAGCCTTGGCCACATTACAAGATCAGGAGTGAGCCAGGGAGCAGAGACAAGGTGTGTTTTCCTCTTGTGAGGTGATTCCACCTTGTGCCCCTTTGGGATCTTATGAGTCCCGATGGTCTCATTCCTTCGGGAAGTATGGAAGATTAATTAGTAATTGAATAGTAAGTATTGATATAGCAAGCCTTTGTGAAGTGAGCACATG
Source organism: Macrobrachium nipponense (assembly GCF_015104395.2). Classification (NCBI taxonomy): domain Eukaryota; kingdom Metazoa; phylum Arthropoda; class Malacostraca; order Decapoda; family Palaemonidae; genus Macrobrachium; species Macrobrachium nipponense. The sequence continues at coordinate 55,101,976 of NC_087218.1, read as the reverse complement.
AGAAATTGTGATCAGAGCTGTTTACAGCACTAGTTTCATGGAAAGCAAATCTCATGATGGGTTAGACTACCTTCTTTTGTCTGGCGGTAAAAAAACTGGTGCACATGGAAACGTTTGGGACGAATATAGGTATACAAATGAGTAATGGGGTTGTGAAGAAACAAAAAACGTTTTTTTGTGAAGCAGATGTCATTTTTTAAGAATGGAAATAAATTCTTTCACATAAACTCACTACAATACTCTTAATGGGGGTTCCCTCCCCATTCTCCTCTTTCTAGCAGCTTATGGATCAGACAGTAGGGATATTAACTGCAATTGCTTTTTGGAACCTGAAGATTCACTGGCTTATGCAAAGTGATGACTGCTATCTTATTCCATTATTTCAGAGAGTATTTAGCAACAAGACACTTTTGTGCTCATGAAAATGGTTAACTGTAAGTAATAGGATTGTATGAAAAAGTAAGTTTTTAAAATAGATACTTTGCTCTGTTAACTAATGAGATACTCATCAGGTGTGTAATTTTATCCATGCTGATGTTTTCTAAGTAAGAATTTAGGAAGAAATTCTTGAGTCAGTGATCTGTTACAGATATTTCGCTACAAACAAGCGAACCACAGGACATTACAACTCTCATAAAGAATAAGCACCAGTTGAAGTAATGGTGTTGACGCCCAGCCATCGCAGCCGATAGAACAAAACCATAATTCCCAACACCTGCCAACATTGAACTCAGTCAATTAAGCAGGTGTGGTCAGACACAGCCTTATGGTGAATGGGACAGATATTAATACTACTTCAAACTTGACCAAGTTTAATGAGACCCTTTTTTTTAATCTTTCTCATAATTATTCTTCTAAACCATTTATGGTTCTCCCTTTCAATTTGGACGACAATTCAAGCAGTCCCTCTATGTATCCACGGTTTCCAGTGACTATTTCTTTTGTTCGTTTTATTTGGTTGAGAATTTACAGTGAATTGAAAGATGATTACTTAGTCATTTTAGCATATCAGCTGTACCTAAAACAATTTCTGTGTAGGAAAGTTGTCACTAATGAACCAAGCATGAAAGTGCCATATTTTCTCATTTTTATGACAATAAAAATAATATTGTTATGTTGAAAGATAAAAGTAAACTTCCCTTCCTGGACGTCCTGGTTGAATAGATGGAGTGCGTGTTCGCCACAAGGGTCTACACGAAGCCTACGAACCTGGGAATGTGTCTAAACGGCGAGAGTGAATGCCCTGAACGTTATAAGGACACCACCATCAGCGCCAACGTCAGGAGAGCTCTCTCCTATTGTTCGACATGGACAGACACCCATAAGGAGATGGAACGCGCAGCCCAGGTCCTAGTAAACAACGGACACAACAACCGCAGCATCCAGAACGTCTTTAGGAAGAGTATGGAGAAATGGTACCCACAGGAACCCAGCCCAGACCCCCAGCAGAAAATTAATATTTTTATACAAGGGAACCTTCCATCGGCGATATAAAGAAGACGAGCGAGCCTTACGAGAACTAATCAAGAACCACGTTTCCCCGACCGACAACAGCAAACAGATTAACTTGATTATATTCTGTAAGAGTAAGAGGAAACGCAGCCTTATTATAAAGAATAACCACGCATCGTCGCAGGATACCTTGAAGAAGACGAACGTCATCTACAGATATATGTGCCCAATCCGAGGATAGCCTCGGGACTTACATCGGGATGACGTCAATGCGTCTCTCCAGAAGGATCTCCTGTCCCGCGCAGGAAGGAACAATATTCAATCATGCAAGGACTGCACATGATAAAAGAATCCGCCGCTGCGACATCGTCGGTTACTTCGAGGTTATCGACCAAGCAGACAACGCCCCACAACGATCATTGCACCAGAGGGATCCTGAGGATGATAGAAGCGTTAGCTCTCATCCTGAGGACGTCCCGAGTAACCCTACGGTGATCGAAGCTCAGGCTCTCGCCCTGAGGACGACCTGGTAGCATGCCCTTCGAGGGGACCTCCACCATCACCGATAAGGATGAGGCTCCGCCCACGAAGAGGACAGCTATTCAGCAGCCGCCTCCCTGATGACATCGCTCGTGACGCCACAGGTATTGTCCAACGAAAAGTGAGTTACTAGACTCCTCAAGCCAATGGAATGCAATAAATAGCGCGAATCCATCTTAAACAGATCATTGCGCTTAGCGATCCCGTCCCGATGATGGCCAAACGAGGTGGCAAAAACATGTAGACGCCTGTAGGAAAAACCAGAAAAGAAGAAAAACGTAAGAAATACCGTACCGACCCCAGACGACTACGGCCTATTCCCGACCTACGTGGCACATCCAAATAACTGTTGCTGACCCCCAGCCTGTCCTTGATACCCCGTCGCCTTTGATAACACCAGCCAGAAATTCCGTTGACGACCCATAGCACGATGGATATTGGACAGCTGCTATGTAATACCAGCGTCCCAGAAAGACATATCATAAGGAGAATTGAAAGGATTTTGTATAAAATCAATTCTGTGAATTCTGCCATTATTTTTAACAAAACATGTTTGAAAGAAGGTCTGTTTCCAGCAATGTAAATAATAGTAATATAAATAAAAAAAATTAAATTAAAATTATAAAATAATTATATAAATTATAAAAATTAAAAATTAAAAATAATAAAAAATAAAAATAAATATAATCCTCATAAAAAATCATGAAAATAATAATAAAGATAAAATAATACTAAAAACAAAAATAAAAAACAAATAAAAATAATAAAATAAAAGTAATGATGATTTAAATAAAATACTATTAAAAATAGAAATAAATAAAAATAATAGAGACATAGATAACATTAATAAAATAGTAATAAATTGAAATAGAAATATTAAAAATAAAATAAATTTAATAAGAACAAAATAAAAATGATGAAATAATAATAAGTAAGATATAAATAATGATAAAAAAATTTTAAAAATAAAATAATAAAATATATATAATGGAAGTAAAAATAACAATAATAATGAGAACAATATAATATAATAATTATAAACAGAAAACTGAGAATATCAATAAAAATAATAAAAATAATAATATAAAGAAATAAAAATAAAATTAATAAAAATGATTATATAAATTATTTAAATAAAAAATAAAAGTTAATAATAAAGATAAAAAATAAATAAAAAAATAATAATAAAAATAAATATAATGCACATGAAAAAATCATATAAATAAAAATAATGAAAATACAATACTAAAAATAAAAATAAAAATAGAAATAAGAAAAATAAAATATTAATGATAATTAAAATAAAATAATATTAAAAATAAATAAAAATAATAAAAATATAAATAAAATTATTAAAATAATAATGATAAATTAAATCAAGATATTGAAGATAAAAATAAATTTAATTAAAACCAAATAAAAACAATGAAATAATAATAAGTAAAATATAAATGAGAAACAAATAAAAAAAAATAAAAATAATGAAATAAATATAATAAAAATAAAAATGAAAAAAATACTAATAACTAATAAATAAAAAAATGAAATTATAATAATTAGAACAATAAAATAATAATGAAAATAATCAGAAAACTAAAAATAATATTAATAAAAAATAAAGATAAAATAAAAATTAAAAATAAAAGTAATATAAATAAAATAATTAAATAAATGATTAAACTAAAAAAATAAAGAAACAACAATATAAATAAATATAATTCACATAAAGCAAGAATTGAAAATAAAAATTATAATGATAATTAAAATAAAATAATAATATTAAAAGATTAAATTAATAAAAAATAATAATATAATAATATTAAAAGATTAAATTAAAAAAAGATAAATAAAAAAATAAGAATTAAATTAAATAATAAATAAAATGAATAATATTAATATTAAAAAAAAAAATTAAAAGTAATAATAAACCTTCCAAAATATAATAATTAATAAAATAAAATTAATAATTAATTATAATAAATAAAAATTAAAATAAAATAAAATAAATAATAATAATAATAAAAATAAATAATAATAATTTAAATTAATTTTAATAATAATAATACAATAATAATATATAAAAAACAAGAATGAAAAATAAAAACTAAAAAATAATGAAATAATTTAAATTCAGTATAATAATAATAATAATAATAATAATAATAATAATAATAATAATAATAATAATAATAATAATAATAATAATAATAATAATAATAATAATAATAATAATAAGGGATAGACTATAAGAAAGCCCTCGACATGATACCACACACATGGCTAATAGAATGCCTGAAAATATATGGGGCAGAGGAAAACACCATCAGCTTCCTCAAAAATACAATGCGCAACTGGAATACAATACTTACAAGCTCTGGAATAAGACTAGCAGAGGTTAATATCAGGAGAGGGATCTTCTAGGGCGACTCACTGTCCCCTCTTCTCTTCATAGTAGCCATGATTCCCATGACAAAAGTACTATAGAAGATGGATGCCGGGTACCAAATCAAGAAAAGAGGCAACAGAATTAACCATCTGATGTTCATGGACGACATCAAGCTGTATGGTAAGAGCATCAAGGAAATAGGTACCCTAATCCAGACTGTAAGGATTGTATCTGGGGACATCAGGATGGAGTTTGGAATAGAAAAATGCGCCTTAGTCAACATACAAAAAGGCAAAGTAACGAGAACTGAAGGGATAAAGCTACCAGATGGGAGCAACATCAAACACATAGATGAGACAGGTTACAAATACCTGGGAATAAAGGAAGGAGGGGATATAAAACACCAAGAGATGAAGGACACGATCAGGAAAGAATATATGCAGAGACTCAAGGCGATACTCAAGTCAAAACTCAATGCTGGAAATATGATAAAAGCTATAAACACATGGGCAGTTCCAGTAATCAGATACAGCGCAGGAATAGTCGAATGGACGAAGGCAGAACTCCGCAGCATAGATCAGAAAACCAGGAAACATATGACAATACACAAAGCACTACACCCAAGAGCAAATACGGACAGACTATACATAACACGAAAGGAAGGAGGGAGAGGACTACTAAGTATAGAGGACTGCGTCAACATCGAGAACAGAGCACTGGGGCAATATCTGAAAACCAGTGAAGACGAGTGGCTAAAGAGTGCTTGGGAAGAAGGACTAATAAAGGTAGACGAAGACTCACAAATATACAGAGACAGGAGAATGACAAACAGAACAGAGGAATGGCACAACAAACCAATGCACGGACAATACATGAGACAGACTAAAGAATTAGCCAGCGATGACACATGGCAATGGCTACAGAGGGGAGAGCTAAAGAAGGAAACTGAAGGAATGATAACAGCGGCACAAGATCAGGCCCTAAGAACCAGATATATTCAAAGAACGATAGATGGAAATAACATCTCTCCCCATATGTAGGAAATAGCATATCGAAAAATGAAACCATAAACCACATAGCAAGCGAATGCCCGGCACTTGCACAGAACCAGTACAAAAAGAGGCATGATTCAGTGTTAAAAGCCCTCCACTGGAGCCTGTGCAAGAAACATCAACTGCCTTGCAGTAATAAGTGGTACGAGCACCAACCAGAGGGAGTGATAGAAAACGATCAGGCAAAGATCCTCTGTGACTATGGTATCAGAACGGATAGGGTGATACGTGCAAATCGACCAGACGTGACGTTGATTGACAAAGTCAACAAGAAAGTATCACTCATTGATGTCGCAATACCATGGGACACCAGAGTTGAAGAGAAAGAGAGGGAAAAATGGATAAGTATCAAGATCTGAAAATAGAAATAAGTATGGGATATGCCAGCGGAAATCGTACCCATAATCATAGGAGCACTAGGCACGATCCCAAGATCCCTGAAAAGGAATCTAGAAAAACTAGAGGCTGAAGTAGCTCCAGGACTCATGCAAAAGAGTGTGATCCTAGAAACGGCACATATAGTAAGAAAAGTGATGGACTCCTAAGGAGGCAGGATGCAACCCGGAACCCCACACTATAAATACCACCCAGTCGAATTGTAGGACTGTGATAGAGCAAAAAAAAAAAAAATAACAATGATAATAATAAAAATAATAATCAAGATTAGTAGCAGAACTGATGGGGATTCGAACACCAACACCACCAGCATAACCAACCCAACAGAAACCAAAACAGCAACCTCCTTGGAAAAGGCGCCTGGAAAAGCAAATCATGGTGATGAGATCTGACTTGAGTAAACTGAAAGAGATGGCAGAAAAAAGGCTAAGAAGCAAGAAAACAAGGGACGAACTCAAAGAGAAATACAAAGTACAAGAGAAGGGACTAAACAACACAATAGAGGATGTAAAACAGAGGCTTAAGGCCAAAGCACATAAGATCCAACGATACATGAACAGGAATAAGGATACCAACAGAACAAACTATTCGGAACCAACCAGAAAATACTATACAGCCAACTAAGAGGGGAGGACAACCACCAAGAAATTCCTGAAGCCGAACCAAGTAAGAGACTCTGGGAAAACATATGGAGCAATCCGGTATCACACAACAAACATGCAACATGGCTCCAGGAAGTCAAGGAAGAAGAAACAGGGAGAATAAAACAAAGATTCACTGACATCACGACAGACACAGTCAGACACCAACTAAAGAAAATGCCCAACTGGAAACCCCAGGTCCCGATGAAGTCCATGGAAACTGGCTTAAAAACTGCAAGGCCCTACACCCACGAATAGCAGAACAACTCCAGCATTGTATCACAAATCACCATGCGTCCAAATGGATGACCACAGGAAGAACATCCTTAGTCCAGAAAGACAAGAGTAAGGGAAATACAGCCAGTAACTACAGGCCTATCACCTGCCTACCAATAATGTGGAAGTTACTAACAGGTATCATCAGCGAAAGGCTATACAACTACCTAGAGGATACAAACACCATCCCCCACCAACAGAAAGGCTGCAGAAGGAAGTGTAGGGGCACAAAAGACCAGCTCCTGATAGACAAAATGGTAATGAAGAACAGTAGGAGAAGGAAAACCAACCTAAGCATGGCATGGATAGATTACAAGAAAGCCTTCGACATGATACCACACACATGGCTAATAGAATGCCTGAAAATATATGTGGCAGAGGAAAACACCATCAGCTTCCTCAAAAATACAATGCGCAACTGGAATACAATATTTACAAGCTCTGGAATGAGACTAGCAGAGGTTAATATCAGGAGAGGGATCTTCCAGGGCGACTCACTGTCCCCACTACTCTTCGTAGTAGCCATGATTCCCATGACAAAAGTACTGCAGAAGATGGATGCCGGGTACCAACTCAAGAAAAGAGGCAACAGAATTAACCATCTGATGTTCATGGACGACATCAAGCTGTATGGTAAGAGCATCAAGGAAATAGATTCCCTAATCCAGACTGTAAGGATTGTATCAGGGGACATCAGGATGGAGTTTGGAATAGAAAAATGCGCCTTAGTCAACATACAAAAGGGCAAAGTAACAAGGACTGAAGGGATAAAGCTACCAGATGGGAGCAACATCAAACACATAGATGAGACGGGATACAAATACCTAGGAATAATGGAAGAAAGGGATGTAAAACACCAAGAGATGAAGGACACGACCAGGAAAGAATATATGCAGAGATTCAAGGCGATACTCAAGTCAAAACTCAATGCTGGAAATATGATAAAAGCTATAAACACATGGGCAGTTCCAGTAATCAGATACAGCGCAGGAATAGTCGAATGGACGAAGGCAGAACTCCGCAGCATAGATCAGAAAACCAGGAAACATATGACAATACACAAAGCACTACACCCAAGAGCAAATACGGACAGACTATACATAACACGAAAGGAAGGAGGGAGAGGACTACTAAGTATAGAGGACTGCGTCAACATCGAGAACAGAGCACTGGGGCAATATCTGAAAACCAGTGAAGACGAGTGGCTAAAGAGTGCTTGGGAAGAAGGACTAATAAAGGTAGACGAAGACTCACAAATATACAGAGACAGGAGAATGACAAACAGAACAGAGGAATGGCACAACAAACCAATGCACGGACAATACATGAGACAGACTAAAGAACTGGCCAGCGATGACACATGGCAATGGTTACAGAGGGGAGAGCTCAAGAAGTAAACTGAAGGAATGATAACAGCGGCACAAGATCAGGCCCTAAGAACCAGATATATCCAAAGAACGATAGATGGAAATAACATCTCTCCCATATGTAGGAAGTGCAATACGAAAAATGAGACCGTAAACCTCATAGCAAGCGAATGTCCGGCACTTGCACAGAACCAGTACAAAAAGAGGCATGATTCAGTGGCAAAAGCCCTCCACTGGAGCCTGTGCAAGAAACATCAGCTACTTTGCAGTAATAAGTGGTACGAGTACCAACCTGAAGGAGTGATAGAAAACGATCAGGCAAAGATCCTCTGGGACTATGGTATCAGAACGGATAGGGTGATACGTGCAAACAGACCAGACGTGACGTTGATTGACAAAATCAAGAAGAAAGTATCACTCATTGATGTCGCAATACCATGGGACACCACAGTTAAAGAGAAAGAAAGGGAAAAAATGGATAAGTATCAAGACCTGAAAATAGGAATAAGACGGATATGGGATATGCCAGTGGAAATTGTACCCATAATCATAGGAACACTTTGCACGATCCCAAGATCCTTGAAAAGGAATCTGGAAAAACTAGAGGCTGAAGTAGCCCCAAGACACATGCAAAAGAGTGTGATCCTAGAAACGGCGCACATAGTAAGAAGAGTGATGGACTCCTAAGGAGGCAGGATGCAACCCGGAACCCCACACTATAAATGCCACCCAGTCGAATTGGAGGACTGTGATAAAGCAAAAAAAATGAATAAATAAAAATAAATGATAATTAATAATTAATAATAATAATAATTAATAATAATAATAAATAATAATTAATAATAATAATAAAATAATAATAATAATAATCATAATAATAATAATAATAATTAATAATAATAATAATAATAATATAATAATAATAATAATAATAATAATAATAATAATATGTGGCGCCGTGGAGGAGTGGGTTAGGTCGTCAATGGACTTAAGTCAAGTTAAGCAACATTGTGGCTGGTCAGTTGTTGGATGGGTGACCGCCCTCCTCGGCGTTGATTCCTTGGGAAAGGATTTTTACCATAATTTCCTCAGTCTACTCAGCTGTAAATGAGTACCTATCCCTGATGGGGTAGGGCCCAACTATGGGTTAAATAGCAAAACTCAGCAATGATGGAAAGAAATGAAGGAATAAACGACAACGACGTAAATGGAACCTCTGGCAACAGAGGAGCTTCGTCCGGCAACCAGGTATTCATCCCAATTGAAGGGGAAGACGGTCAGGTACTTGGAGGTCGTCATCCAGCAACTGATCACCACAACGAGAGTAATCAACAGCCTGAGATTGGAGCTACAGAAGCAAAAAGGAAGAAATGGACATGAGAAGAAAATAAGGAAATATGGAGATGCTACATCAGAAGCAACCCGACGGAGAGGATATAGAAGAAGATTGGTCAACATCTGGAATGAAAGGAATAACACCCCCCAAACAGAGCAGAGGCTGGCAGACCAAGTAAGGAACATAAAGAAAAAGAACTGGCTCTCCCCAACAGAAAGAGAAGAACTGGAAAGGGAAATGTCACACGACAACGAATTACACGAAGACGAACTGAGAGACGATGCCACAGAAGACGACAGGGAGGATGAGGTATCAAACAACGACACACGAAGAAACACCGACGAAGTAACAGAGAGGACGGAATGGATGGAGCCAGATACAGAGAGAACAAATATCCCCTCCATGAAAGCCTACAACACCAAGAAATTAAGGGAGAAAACAAGTGAGGTCAATGAAATAATGCGCATAATACACACCACCAGTATCACAGAAACAAATTACTTGGCATATGCAGGAGCAAGATTAGTAGCAGAACTGATGGGGATTCGAACACCAACACCACCAGCACAACCAACCCAACAGAAACCAAAACAGCAACCTCCTTGGAAAAGGCGCCTGGAAAAGCAAATCATGGTGATGAGATCTGACTTGAGTAAACTGAAAGAGATGGCAGAAAAAAGGCTAAGAAGCAAGAAAACAAGGGACGAACTCAAAGAGAAATACAAAGTACAAGAGAGGGGATTAAACAACACAATAGAGGATGTAAAACAGAGGCTTAAGGCCAAAGCACATAAGATCCAACGATACATGAACAGGAATAAGGGATACCAACAGAACAAACTATTCGGAACCAACCAGAAAATACTATACAGCCAACTAAGAGGGGAAGACAACCACCCAGAAATTCCTGAAGCCGAACCAAGCAAGAGACTCTGGGAAAACATATGGAGCAATCCGGTATCACACAACAAACATGCAACATGGCTCCAGGAAGTCAAGGAAGAAGAAACAGGGAGAATAAAACAAAGATTCACAGAGATCACGACAGACACAGTCAGACACCAACTAAAGAAAATACCAAACTGGAAAGCCCCAGGTCCCGATGAAGTCCATGGATACTAGCTCAAAAACTTCAAGGCCCTACACCCACGAATAGCAGAACAACTCCAGCATTGTATCTCAAATCACCATGCACCCAAATGGATGACCACAGGAAGAACATCCTTAGTCCAGAAAGACAAGAGTAAGGGAAATATAGCCAGTAACTACAGGCCTATCACCTGCCTACCAATAATGTGGAAGTTACTAACAGGTATCATCAGTGAAAGGCTATACAAGTACCTAGAGGAGACAAACACCATCCCCCACCAACAGAAAGGCTGCAGAAGGAAGTGTAGGGGCACAGAAGACCAGCTCCTGATAGAGAAAATGGTAATGAAGAACAGTAGGAGAAGGAAAACCAACCTAAGCATGGCATGGATAGACTATAAGAAAGCCTTCGACATGATACCACACACATGGCTAATAGAATGCCTGAAAATATATGGGGCAGAGGAAAACACCATCAGCTTCCTCAAAAATACAATGCGCAACTGGAATACTTACAATACTTACAAGCTCTGGAATAAGACTAGCAGAGGTTAATATCAGGAGAGGGATCTTCTAGGGCTACTCACTGTCCCCACTACTCTTCGTAGTAGCCATGATTCCCATGACAAAAGTACTACAGAAGATGGATGCAGGGTACCAACTCAAGAAAAGAGGCAACAGAATCAACCATCTGATGTTCATGGACGACATCAAGCTGTATGGTAAGAGCATCAAGGAAATAGGTACCCTAATCCAGACTGTAAGGATTGTATCAGGGGACATCAGGATGGAGTTTGGAATAGAAAAATGCGCCTTAGTCAACATACAAAAAGGCAAAGTAACGAGAACTGAAGGGATAAAGCTACCAGATGGGAGCAACATCAAACACATAGATGAGACAGGACACAAATACCTGGGAATAATGGAAGGAGGGGATATAAAACACCAAGAGATGAAGGACACGATCAGGAAAGAATATATGCAGAGACTCAAGGCGATACTCAAGTCAAAACTCAATGTCGGAAATATGATAAAAGCCATAAACACATGGGCAGTGCCAGTAATCAGATACAGTGCAGGAATAGTCGAATGGACGAAGGCAGAACTCCGCAGCATAGATCAGAAAACCAGGAAACATATGACTACTAAGTATAGAGGACTGCGTTAACATCGAGAACAGAGCACTGGGGCAATATCTGAAAACCAGTGAAGACGAGTAGCTAAAGAGTGCATGGGAAGAAGGACTAATAAAAGTAGACGAAGACCCACAAATATACAGAGACAGGAGAATGACAAACAGAACAGAGGAATGGCACAACAAACCAATGCACGGACAATACATGAGACAGACTAAAGAATTAGCCAGCGATGACACATGGCAATGGCTACAGAGGGGAGAGCTAAAGAAGGAAACTGAAGGAATGATAACAGCGGCACAAGATCAGGCCCTAAGAACCATATGTTCAAAGAACGATAGACGGAAATAACATCTCTCCCATATGTAGGAAGTGCAATACGAAAAATGAAACCATATACTACATGATTCAGAGGCATGATTCAGAGGCAAAAGCCCTCCACTGGAGCCTGTGCAAGAAACATCAGCTACCTTGCAGTAATAAGTGGTACGAACACCAACCTGAAGGAGTGATAGAAAACGATCAGGCAAAGATCCTCTGGGACTATGGTATCAGAACGGATAGGGTGATACGTGCAAACAGACCAGACGTGACGTTGATTGACAAAGTCAAGAAGAAAGTATCACTCATTGATGTCGCAATACCATGGGACACCACAGTTGAAGAGAAAGAGAGGGAAAAAATGGATAAGTATCAAGATCTGAAAATAGAAATAAGAAGGATATGGGATATACCAGTGGAAATCGTACCCATAATCATAGGAGCACTAGGCACGATCCCAAGATCCCTGAAAAGGAATCTAGAAAAACTAGAGGCTGAAGTAGCTCCAGAACTCATGCAGAAGAGTGTGATCCTAGATACGGCACACATAGAATGAAAAATGATGGACTCCTAAGGAGGCAGGATGCAACCCGGAACCCCACACTATAAATACCACCCAGTCAAATTAGAGGACTGTGATAGAGCACCAAAAAAAAAAAAAAAAAAAAAAATAATAATAATAATAATGTGGAAGTTTCAAACAGGTATCAGTGAAAGTTGGTACAACTACCTAGAGGATACAAACACCATCCCCCACCAACAGAAAGGATGCAGAAGGAAGTGTAGGAGCACAAAAGACCAGCTTCTGATAGAGAAAATGGCAATGAAGAATAGTAAGAAAAGGAAAACCAACCTGAGCATATCATGGATCGACTACAAGAAAGCCTTCGACATGATACCACACACATGGTTAATAGAATGCCTGAAAATATATGGGGCAGAGGAAAGCACTATCAGCTTCCTCAAAAATACAATGCGCAACTGGAATACAATATTTACAAGCTCTGGAATAAGACTAGCAGAGGTTAAAATCAGGAGAGGGATCTTCCAGGGCGACTCACTGTCCCCACTACTATTCGTAGTAGCCATGATTCACATGACAAAAGTACCATAGAAGATGGACCCAAGAACGACTTCAGCGAGAGTTTCTATGAATCGTGCAATTTGCATGGGCACACCACTTCCTGGTCGAGATGCCCCTAGAAAGCAGCTGCGGTTACTGCCATTACAATGACTGGGGCTAAACCATCCTTCAGCTCTAGTAGGGCCTACAGCGCGCCCACCATGTCCGAGCTTTCGATGACACTGGTGCATAGATATCCATCATTCGAGAGGATGAGATTCCTTACAGAGCTCGGGTTGACAGGCACCAATTCGTCACAAACGAAAGCCTCAACCACATTAAGATGTTCTTGCCTACTGTCTGGTCGAGAGTCACCCGACCTCACTGCTCTAAGGTATGTACTATGGAGGTTATATCTTCCTGCTAGGACAAGATGTTAAGCCTCCTCCAACCTTTTAACAGACCCATGGCCCCCGCCCTTCCTAACATACCTCTAGACCAATCCTACACTCGTCCAAGAACGAAGGTATCTAGAGAAAGAGGTAGCGGCATCCCAACTCAATATCCCAGAAACCTCTTTTTGTACTTTGCTGAATATCTGTACGAGAAGTCTCCTGGTGTTTGTTGCAGGCGTGGTTCTTTATAGCCCCCTCCTGGGAGTGGCGGAAGAGTCTCTTACACAGGTGCATGCTGGTCATACCAAAGGTGGGCATAAGTGAGGTGGTTGCATCTGGAGCGAAGGAAATCGTTTTGTCGTCATCTCTTGCCTGCCTAGGCCACGCCCCCTTTACACCTATGCGGCTGTGTGATGAAGGCAGGCTTGTAGTAATTGTAATTTAATTGAAATGTTATTTATTGGAGGGGGGAAGGGAGGGGAGAATACAAAGACATTAACTTACGGGTTTTTACACCGCGCCAGAGGCTGTCTTTATATTGGAGGGGGGAAGGGGAGGGGAGAATACAAGGACATTAACTTTCGGGTTTTTACGCCGCGCCAGAGGTTGTCTTTATATTGGAGGGGGGAAGGGGAGGGGAGAATACAAAGACATTAACTTACGGGTTTTGATGTCGCGCCAGAGGTTGTCTTTATATTGGAGGGGGGAAGGGGAGGGAGAATACAAGACATTAACTTACGGGGTTTTTACGCCGCACCAAAGAGTTTGTCTTTATATTGGAGGGGGGAAGGGGGAGGGGAGAATACAGGACATTTAACTTTCGGGTTTTTATTGCCGCGCCAGAGGTTTTTGTTTTTTCCTTTATAGGTTGGGGGAAGGGGGAAGGGGAGGGGGAAATTACAAAAAAGACATTAACTTACGGGTTTTAACGCCGCGAGAGGTTGTCTTTATATTGGAGGGGGGGGAAGGGGAGGGGTAGAATACAAGGAAAGAACATTAACTTACGGGTTTTAAAAAAGGCCTCACCAGAGGTTGTCTTTATATTGGAGGGGGGGAAGGGGGGGGAGGGGGATACAAGACATTAACTTACGGGTTTTTTACGCCTCGCCAGAGGTAATCTTTATATTAGATGGGGGAAGGGGAGGGGAGAATACAAAGACATTAACTTACGGGTTTTTACGCCGCGCCAGAGGTTCTTTATATTGGAGGGGGGGAAGGGGAGAGAATACAAGACATTACTTACGGGTTTTTTTACACCGCGCCAGAGGTTGTCTTTATATTGGATGGGGGGAAGGGGAGGGAGAATACAAAGACATTAACTTACGGGTTTTTATGCCTTGCCAGAGGTTGTCTTTATATTGAGGGGGGAAGGGGAGGGGGAAGGTACAAAGACATTACTTACGGGGTTTTTACGCCACGCCCAGTTGGTCTTTTATATTGGAGGGGGGGAAGGGGGGAGGGGAATACAAAGACATTAACTTACGTTTTTACTAGTGCCAGAGGTTGTCCCTTTATATTGGAGGGGGGGAAGGGGAGGGAACTACAAAGACATTAACTTACGGTTTTTTACGCCTCGCAAGAGGTTTTCTTTATATTGGAGGGGGGTGGGGGGAAGGGAGGGAGAATACAAAGACATTAACTTACGGTTTTTTTTACGCCACGCCAGAGGTTTTGTCCTTTATATTGAGGGGGGGGAAGGGGAGGGGAGAATACAAAGACATTAAACTTACGGGGTTTTTTACTCCGCGCCAGAGGTTTCTTTAATTGGATTGGGGGGGAAAGGGGGGGGGAAGGGGAGAATCCAGGGAGAACTTAACTTAAACGGGTTTTTATGCCTGCCAGCGTTGTTTTAATATTGGAGGGGGGTAAGGGGAGGGGGAGAAACAAAGGGCATTTTTTAACTTAACCGGGTTTTTACGACCAGCCAGGAGGTTGGTCTTTATATTGGGAGGGGGGGGGAAGGGGAAGGCGCAGAAGAATAAAAACAAAGACATTAAAACTTACGGGTTTTTCTTTTTTTATCCGTGCCAGAGTTTGTCCTTTATATGGAGGGGGGGCCGGGGCTCGCAAAAAATATAAAAAACAAAAAAAAGCAAAAAAAAAAAAAGGAGAAAAGGGGAGGGGAGAATTTACAAAAAGGGGGGGGGGGGGGGGGGGGGGGGGGGGGGGTGGGGGGGAGGGGAGGGGGGGGGGGGGGGGGGGGTGGGGTGGGGGGGGGGGGGGGGGGGGGGAAAAACCCCCATTAACTACGCGGTGTTTACGCCCTAGCAAGAGGTTTTCTTTAATTGGAGGGGGGGGGAAGGGGAAGGGGAGAAGGAATACAAAGACATTAACGTTACGGGTTTTACGCAACCCGCAGAGGTTGTCCTTATTTGGAGGGGGGGAAGGGGAGGGAGAATTACAAAGACATTAAACTTTTACGGGTTTTACTTCGGCCAGGGGGGGGAAGGGGTTGTCTTAATTGGGAGGGGGGGGAAGGGGAAGGCGGGGAGAATACAAAGACAAATTAACGGGTTTTTACGGGTTTTTAACGCCACCCAGAGGTTGTCTTTTATTATTGGCTGGAGGGGGGGGAAGGGGAAGGGGAGGGAAGAATACAAAGAACCATTAAAACTTACGGGCGTTTTTTACCTCCGCCCGCCATAGGTTTGGCGCTTTATATTGGAGGGGGGGGGAAGGGAAGGAAGGGAGAATACAAAGACATTAACTTACGGGTTTTTTATTACATACCCGCGCCAGAGGTTTTGTCTTTATATTGAGGGGGGGGGTGGAAAGGGGGAAGGGGAGTAATACAAAGACATTAACGTACGGGTTTTACACCGCGCCAGAGGGTTTGTTCTTTATACTGGGAGGGGGTGGGGGGGGGAAGGGGTGGGAAGGGTGAGAATACAAAGACATTAACGTTACGGGTTTTTTACACCGCGCCAGAGGGTGTTCTTTATATTGGAGGGGTGGGGGGAAGGGGAAGGGAGAATACAAAAGAGACATTAAAACTTACGGATTTTTACACCGCGCCAGAGGTTCGTCTTATATGGGGAGGTGGGGGGGGGGGGAAGGGGAAGGGAGAATACAAAGACCATTTAATTACGGGTTTTTTACACCGCGCCAGAGGTTTGTCTTTATATTGGAGGGGGGGGGAAGGGGAAGGGAGAATACAAAGACATTAACTTACGGGTTATTACAAAACCGCGTCAGAGGTTGTCTTTATTAATTGGAGGGGGGAAGGGGAAGGGAGACTTAACAAAGGGACATTTTTAACTACCGGGTTTTTATGCTTGCCAGAGGTTGTCTGTATATTGTAGGGGGGGAAAGTCGAGGGGAGGGGGGAATACAAAGGGGACATTAACTTACGGGGTTTCTACGCCAACGCCAGAGGTTGTCTTTATATGGAGGGGGGAAGGGGAGGGGGAATACAAAGACATTGAACTTACGGGTTTTTACTCTGCCGCCAGAGGTTGTCCTGTTATATTGGGGGGGGGGGAAGGGGAAGGAGAATTACAAAGACAGTAAACTTTAGGGTTTTGGACAACGCGCCAGAGGTTGCTTTCTATTGGAGGGGGGAATGGAGATGGAGAATACAAAGACATTAACTTAGGGTTTTTTGTTTATGCCTTGCCAGAGGTTGTCTTTATATTGGAGGGGGGGAAGGGGGGAGGGGAGAATACAAAAGACATTAACTTACGGGTTTTACGCACGCCAGAGGTTGTCTTTATATTGGAGGGGGGGCGGGGGGGAAGGGGAGGGGAAGAATACAAAGACATTAACTTAGGGTTTTTACTGACTTTGCGCCAGAGGTTGTCTTTATATTGGAGGGGGGGGGGAAGGAGAGGGGAGAATACAAAGACATTAAATACGGGTTTTGTTTACACCGCGCCAGAGGTTGTCTTTATATCGGAGGGGGGAAGGGGTGGAGGGGAGAATCACAAAGACATTAATTCTTACGGGTTTTTACCACCGCGCCAGAGGTTGTCTTTATATCGGAGGGGGAAGGGGAGGGGAGAATACAAAGACATTAACTTACGGGTTTTTACACCGCGCCAGAGGTTGTCTTTATATTGGAGGGGGGAAGGGGAGGGGAGAATACAAAGACATTAACTTACGGGTTTTTACACCGCGCCAGAGGTTGTCTTTATATTGGAGGGGGGAAGGGGAGGGGAGAATACAAAGACATTAACTTACGGGTTTTTACACCGCGCCAGAGGTTGTCTTTATATTGGAGGGGGGAAGGGGAGGGGAGAATACAAAGACATTAACTTACGGGTTTTTACACCGCGCCAGAGGTTGTCTTTATATTGGAGGGGGGGGGGGGAAGGGGAGGGGAGAATACAAAGACATTAACTTACGGGTTTTTACACCGCGCCAGAGGTTGTCTTTATATTGGAGGGGGGAAGGGGAGGGGAGAATACAAAGACATTAACTTACGGGTTTTTACGCCGCGCCAGAGGTTGTCTTTGTTTTGGTTGGGGAACGGCTGGCTATTTTTATTTTTTTCTAACTTTTCTTGAATGGCGTCAGTAAGTGTTTTCTGATCTTGCCCCAAATGTTGCGCTTCTTTTTATGCAATGGAAAAGGCGTCTTTTGTTTTGGTCGGGGGAGAGTTTTGTGGATTTTCTTGTTCACTATCTTTGGCTTCAGTGGTCCGGGGCTGGAAATTCTGATATTACGGCAAAACTTGCGAATGTATTTTAATCCAAATTTTTTCTTCCATCTTCGTCCAGACTCTTTGCCTCTCAGAGCCTCTTCCAGCTCCTCCGTCAACTCCTGCAGTGTCGGTCTATCTTCGACTCTTTCAGACTTTGCTCTGTTCGCAAGAGCAACGGCTTTTCGTCTGGGCCAGATAAACATGTCTAAGATTGAGCCCATCATGACTCCGATCGAGTAGACATCTGATTTTGGACATAATGGCTCATCCCTTTTAGCCTCGGGGGACAGCCAAAAGAGCCATCGGAAGAACTTTGGATCATTGATATCCATAAGTGTCTCTCCTATTTCTTTTGATAGGCCGAAATCGATGAGACTGAACTCCTTCGTGGCCCTGTCATAAATGATGTTATCCACTTTGATGTCGTTGTGCACAATCGATTTATTGTGCACCTCCTGTATCTTGTGGCAGACTTGTTTAAGGGCCTTTAACAGGAAGTCTTGACCGTATTTGATATTTCGTATCAAGTCTTCCATCGTGCAGTCTCCTACCATGGACATAACGCACCGCTGCTTGGACGTGGCCAGAAGTTTCGGGGCTCCTCCTGTTCCGTTCAAGTACGCCAAGATTTGTAGTTCCTCCAGTGGCAACTCGGCCCCCTTGGTTGTCTTCATGACGCAGTGCTCCCCGTTGAACAGAACGATGTCCGTCCGTCCGTTGCATCCCTCGCCTAAGAAATTCATCAGCTGGACTTGACGCAGGAGAGACTCCTCGGAGATAAAGTTAATTTCCACGTCCTTGTAAATCGGCTCGATTCTTCTGTGTTCCTCTTCCAGCGGTTCATTTTCCACGTCATTATAAATCGGCTCAATTATTCTTCTGTGTTCTTCTTCCAGCGGTTCATTTTCCACGTCATTATAAATCGGCTCGATTATTCTTCTGTGTTCCTCTTCCAGCGGTTCATTTTCAGCTTGGAGGTCTTCTCGTTTATTGCCGCTTCTAAATTCATTATGACCTTGTGACAATCGATGTACCTCTTCCTGAGGTTCCTCTGTTTCCTTTTGGAGATCTGCAGAGGTCTTTTGTCTTGAGCGCCCAATTCCTGCCAAATACGCACCCCCCAGAAGGGCGGCGACCAATAAAAGTGCTGCCCCGGGTTTTAGGAAGTCCTTCAAACCTGGTGCAGGAGCTATACCTTCGCAGGATCCGCATGAACGTCTCAGGACAACGTTTCGTTTGTAGCTGCGTAAATATTCCTTAACGAATCGAGGCAACAATGGAAGTGGTCCTCGCTTTGCTTCGTTACCTTCGTCGACTTCAACGGCGGGCAGTGGAGCAAATTTCCTCAGGAAAAGAATCTTCTTAAGCCAGGCAGGTCCAGGGAGGCCCTTTTCTAGCTTGTCCTGGATTATATTATTCTCCCGAAGGAGATTCCATTTTGTACTCAGGGAATTGTTTCCCTGCCAAAACACTCTATCAATTACAGATGCAGCAAAAGCAATACACTTGGTTAGTAATGTCATTTTGATCATACGTGATCCGACAAGAGCTGGCGGTAAGGTATGTTGCAGGATATGACCTCAGGATCCTTGTCGGGATTCCAGAGGTCTTCAGTTTTCCCGAATCCAGTCTTTCTCCGATACAAGCTTTTTCAAGTGGATTCGGAATCCTCTTGTTGAAGCCGACTCTTTCCTCGTCTCCTACATCGTTCCGCAGTCTTCAAGGACAAGACTCTGAAGGAAAAGATGAAAATCGCATTTTATACTACTATCTATAAGTCCTCTTGGAGATATTTTAGAAAACAGGTGAAACTGGGTAGGATTTTTGTCAGAGTATCATTTTTCTCTGTGGTATAATTTTACACACACACACACACACACACACACACATAGCACAAACACACACACACACACACACACACACACACACACACACACACACAATTTGTTTTCTTCAAATTAATGATTACATACATTAATGATGTTTGCTAGTCGATGCCTTTGATCTTTGGTTTGTGAATTGTCTTGTTTATGGTCTTAAATATATATTATAATATAATATATATATATATATATATATATATCTATTATTTTTTTTTTAATAAATATATACATATATATTATATATATGTATATTATATATTCTTTATTGTGTGTATTGTGTATAATATATACATATATATATAATATATATATATAATATATATATGTGTGTGTGTGTGTGTGTGTGTATATGTATTTATATATACATATATATATTTGTATATGTATATATATGTATGTGTGTATATATATATATATGTGTGTGTGTGTGTGTGTGTGTGTGTGCGTAGAAAAATGCACATTAGTGCGTATTTGATTTTTTACATATGGTATGTATTGAGTTTGGTTGTGGTTTTTATGTTAGTTAATGTTTGCTCAGGAATAGTTTGATTCTTTTTATATATTAAAAGCAAATGCATTTTATTTGCACACCTAACTACCTCCTAGGACAATTTCAAAGTAACGAGCCATTCCTGAACCATGTATTTAAGTTTGCCAGGTTGTTCGCCACCTAACACCAGCTTAGAAACCGTTGTCGGCAGTGAGCCACCTGAAGAAGGCAGTACTGAGAGTTCAGCGTAAGATACAGCACCAAAGGAGCCTTCTCCGGAATTGAGGAAAATTTGTTTCAGCCAAGAGGCAATGGCTGTCACACATTAGACTGAGAACCGTGGCTCTGGACGTAACTTCAACACCTAACACCTTCTACTCAAGAGCTCTATAGAAGACTTCCATCATCACCACTACCTTCGTCACTGCTTTATTATGGACTTAAATGACTGGCTATTTGTTGAGGTAAGGTTTGCAAAAGTACGGTGCATTTGCTTTGTAAACTTTTAACAATAGTTACGTTTATTGGTATAACGAGTGTGTAGCGACCAAACCCATATATATATAATAAAGTCGGAAGGGTCTTATATTACGTTTAAAATTTTGTCATTGATACAGTCCTTAATTAAATTTACTAAAGTTAGGTTTTTCGAACATTGATGATACTTTAAGGAGTAAATTTGATGTTACCTTTATTGATAGAAGGTTTTATATTTCCATATAGTTTACTTAACGTTCAAGGTTTGTTTTTAAGACTAAGCATACATATATGCCCACATTTATGTTTGTAGCCCCTTGCATTTCAAGTTTATAATATGTTTTGTGTAATGGTTACAGATCCTTCTGCTGTTTCGGAAAATAAGGGGCAATAGTGCAGACCGAATGCAGGTGCTCTGACGGAGAGAGAGAGAGAGAGAGAGAGAGAGAGAGAGAGAGAACGTCCACGATTATGTTTTTCCAAGGTTTGAAACTCGACCAGGATCATCCTATTCGCCAGTCATTATTCTTATTGTTAATTGTCATAATTTTTTCAGTTTAATTGTAAATTAAGATCATTTTTATAACATATTTTTGCTTCACTTTATTTATGTTAAAATTGCTCTTCCTTATTATTAACTCTTTTCGAAAAAATAAAGAAAAGTAAATAATTAATAAAAAATGAATAAATAGAAATAAATACGTATATAGATAACTAAAAATAAATCGATGAAAATGAATTAATAAAAATAGATAAAAATAAATGAATAAATAAAATAAATAAATAAATAAATTAATTAATTAATTAACATAATAAAAAAATGAAAAAAATAATAAAAAACATAAAAATGATACTACATTAATGAATTATAAAAATATAAATGAGTAAATATATAAATAAAATAAATAAAAATAAAAATTAATTAAATACATAAAGATAAATAATTGATAAAAATGAATAAAAAACAAATATAAAAAAAAAATAACGAATAAATAAATAAAAAAATAAATTAATTAATAAATATAAAAAATAATATATTAAACAAAAAAATTAATAAAGAAAAATAATAAGAATAAATAAAAAATTATTTAATAAAAATCAATGATACTATAAAATATATAAAATAAATAAATAAAAACGAATACATAAATAATTAATACAAATAAATGCAAAATAAAAAATAAATAAATGATAATACAAAGTAGATCAATATAATATATAAATTATAATTAGATAAATAAATAGATAAATAAATAGTAAATAAATAAATAATAAATAAAAAATAAATCAATCAATAACTAAATAAACTAAATTAATAATTAAAAAATTCAATTTAAAAATAATATAAATACAATAAATTAATAAATAAATGGTGAAATTAAGATAAATAAATAAATAATAAATTTAATACTAAATGAAATTTAATACATAAAATGATAAAATTTAAATAACTAATAAATAAAAAGATAAATAATAACTAAAATAAATAAAAATAAATAAATAAATATATATAAAATAATTAAATATTATTAAAAAAATAAAAAAAATAAATAAATGATTAAATTAAATAAATAAATTAAATAAAAACTAAATAAATAAATAGATAATAACAGTTAAAATAAATAAGTAATTAAATAAATTTAAAATTAATATATCTATGAATTAAATAAAATTAAATAAATAAATAAATAATAAATAAATGGAAAAATATAATATAAAATGAGAATAATAAATGAAATAAGTTAATAAATTTAATTAAAGTTAAAAATTAGTAATTTATAATAAATAATTGAATTTATATATAAAATAAATAATAAAAAATAAATAAAAAAATAATAAAATAGTAATAGAAATAAATAAGTTAATATATAAATAAATAAATTTATAACACAATTAAGCATATAACTAAATAAATAAATAATTAAAAAATTAAAAAAGTAAAAAAACCAATAAATAAATATTATTTAGAATTAAAAATTAAATTTTAAACTAAAACATAAATAAGTGTATAAAAAATAAAAACATAAAATAAATAAAGAAATATAATAAAAGATAAATAAATATTAAATAATAAAAAAAATATATGTTAAAAATTTAAATGAATTAAATTAAAATAAATAAAAAATTAAATGATCAATAAATTAAATACCAGAACTTATTGTTAAATAATAAACAAAATAAATTAAATAATAAATAAAGGTAACAAATTAATAATTAGACAATAAATAAAATAATATAAATAAATAAACAATAATTTATAAATTTTAAAATAATAAATTTTAAAAATAATAATAAATAAATTAAATAATAAATCTTATGAATAAGAATTAAATAAAAGAACAATAAAAAATAATAACAAATAAATAACAGGTTTTAAACTGAATTAATAAATGAATTAATAAATTTAAATTAAAAAAAATAATTAAAATATAAAAAAATGAATAAATTAATAAATAGTAATAAATAAATAAATAAAAAATAAAACAAATAAATAATAAAAGGAAATTAAATAATAAATAAATAAATTAAGAAAAATTAAACATTAAATAAATAAAAATAAACAAATAAAAAATTAAATATAAAAGATAAATTAAATTAATGAAATAAATAAATAATAAGTTTAATAAACAAATAAATAAAAAATTGAAAATAAAATAAGAAATTATATATGAACAAAATAAAATTTTCTAAATCAATGATATAAATTTATCAAAAAAATAATAAATAAATAAATTAATAAATTAAATTAAAAAATTATATATTAAATTTAAATAAGAAATAAATCAAAAAAAGGTTAAAAAATTAAATTTCTAAAAATTTAATAAATAAAATAAAATGAATAAATAAATTAACTTTAATAAATAAACAATGGTAAAAAAAATAAAGAAATTTAAGTTAAATTTAAATTAAAAAATTAAATAAACAATAATAAATAATAAATAAAATAGATAAATAATTTAAATAAATTAATGAAATAAAAATAATTATACTTTATAAATAAATTAATTAATGTTTAATAAATAAATAAAAATAAAAAATAAATTAAATAAATAATAAAATAAATTAAATTAAATTATAAATAAATAAATATATAATAAATAAATGAATAAACGAAAGCAATAAATAAATAAATTTATGAATAAAATATTAATTTATAAATAAATAATAAGTTCATAAAATTAAAATTAAAAATATAAATAATCAAATAAAAATTAAATTAAATAAATAAATAAATTAAATAAAATATTAAAAAAAAAACTAAAATAAATGAATAAATAAATAAATAAATAATAAACTAAATTAAATAAATAGATAAAAATAAAGTTTAAAAATAAATAAAGTAATTTATAAATTTAAATTAAATATCTAAATAAAAAATCAATAAATTTAAATTAAATAAATTTAAATAAATTGAAAAATAAATAATAAATTGAAAATGAAATAATAAAGAATAAAGTTTATAAATTTATAAGAAGTAAAATTAATAATTTAAAAATAAATAAATAAATGGGAATAATATATAAATAAATAATAAATAAATTAAATCAAAAAGTAAAAATAAATTAAAAAAAATAGTAAAGAAATAAATAAGTAATAAATAAATAAATAAAATATAAACAAATAAACATAAAAATAATAAATAATAATTTAAGTAAATAGTAAAACAATAAATAATAAATTTGTGAATTAAAATTAATTAAATTAAAAAATAAAATAAAATAAATTAAAGTTTATAATTAAAATAAAAATAAATATATAAATAATAAATTAAAAGAATAAAGATAAATAAATAATCAAATAAAAACTATATATTTAATGAAATAAATAAAATAAATAAAAAATTAAATTAAAAATAAAAATAAAAAAAATACAAATAAATAATTAAATAAATTATAAAAAATAATAAATAAAATAAATAAGTTTAAACAAATTAAATAAAAGAAAAATAAATTAAAAATAATAAAAAAATTAAATTAAATTAATTAAATTTAAATAAATAAATATAAATTTAAAAATAAATAATAAATAAATAAAATAATAAATATGACCTAAATAATAAATAAAGAAACAATAAAAAAAAAAATAAATTACAAATAATAAAAGTAAATGAAATTAAATTAATATAAATTAATAATAAATTAAAAAAGTAAAAAAATAATAAATTAAAGGAATAAATAAATTTAAATAAGATTAATAAATAAATAAAGAAAAATAAACAAATAAATTAATAACAGAAAATAAATAAGAAAATTAACTAAATAAAAAAAGTTAAATTTAATAAGAAATAAACCAAATATAATAAAAATTCATAATTACATGAATAAATAAAATAATAAGTTTATAAACCAAATAAATTAAATTGAAAATAATAAGAAATTTATTTCTAAACAATAAATTTAGATAAATTTAAAGGATAAAAATTTAATTAAAAAAAAATAAATAAAATAAATTAAAATAAATAAAAAATAAATAAAATAATATATATAAATTAAAATAATAAAATAAAAAAAAAATAGATAAAAAATAAAGAAATAAAAATAATAAATAAATAAATGATAAAATAAATAAATAATAAATATAAACAAAATGATAAACAATAAAATTAAGGAAATAAAGTAAATTTAAATTAATTAATAAAAAATAAATAAATAATAAACAAAAAATTAAATAGGATAAATAATAACAAATAAATTAAATGAAAAATAAAAAATAAATTAATTATAAATAAAATAATAAAAGTTGAAATAAATAAATAAAATATTGAAAAATTAAAAATAAATAAAAAAAATTATTAAATAAAATAAAATATATAATAAATAAATTAATAAATAGTAAAGCAATAAACAATAATAAATTAAATGAAATAAATATTAATTTAAATAAATAATAAGTTTATAATATAAATAAAATATTAAAATAAATAAAATTATACAAAATAAGACAAATAAATAAAAATGAAATGAAAAAATAAATAAATTAAAAAATAAAAAAACCATAAATAAATAAATTACTAATAAATATAAAATAATAAATAAAAAATAAGTAAAGGTTTAAATTTAATAAACAAGACAAATAAATTAAATAAAAAATAAAATAAATAAATTGAAATTAAACTTTATAAATAAATTAAATAATTTAAAAAATAAATTAAAGATAAATAAATAAATAAATTATGAAATAAAAATAATTAAATTTAAAAAAACAAGTAAATAAATTAAATAAATAAATAATAAATTTTTCACGAATTTAAATAAATAAATAAAAAACAATAAAAATGTAAATAACAAATAAATAAAAGTAAAAATTAATAAATTAAAATAAATTAATAAATAAATTAAAAATTAAATAAATAATTAATAAATGAATTAAATAATAAATAGATAAATAAATTAAAATAATGAAAAAATAAACCAAATAAATAAATAAGAAATTTAAATGTAAATAAATAATAAAAAAATTAATTAATAATAAATTAAAACCAAATAATTAAAATTTAAAAGGTAAATTGAAATTAAAAATAAATACGTTTATAAAAGAAATAAATAAAATAAAAATAAATAAGAAATTAAATATGAACAATAAATTTTAAATAAATAAAGATAATAAATGTAAAGAAATAAAATAAAAATAAATTAAAAATAATAAATTAAATAAATAATTGATAAATAATAGATAAATGAAAAAATAATAAATTAAATAAATTAATAATAAATAAAATAATAGGGCAAAAATAAAATAAATAAAGAAAGTAATAAATAAATAAATGAAAATAAAGTAAATAATAAAACAAATAATAAATATAAAATAAAGAAAAAATAAAGGAAATTAAATAATTAATAAAATAAATAAATAAATATAAATAAATAAATAAATAGATTAAAAAATAAATAAATAAATAATAATGAATTAAGATTTAAATAAATAAATAAATAAATAAGCTTAAATAATTAATAAATAAATAAATAATAAACAAAATAAAATTAAATAAATAAATAAATGCAAATAATAAATAAATAAATATAAATAATAAATATAATAAATGAAATAAAGTAATAAATAAAATTTTAGTAAATAAATAAAAAAATAAATAATAAATAATATAAATAATTAATTAAATAAATAAATAAATAAAAAATTCTAAATAGTAAAATCAAATGAATAAATAAATTAATCATTAATAAAATAAAATAAAGAATAAAAAAATAAGTTTAAGTTTATAATATAAATGATAACTATATAAATATAAATAATAATTAAAGTAAGTAATAAATGAATAAATATAATAATTAACATTAATAAATAATAGATAAAAAAATAAATAAATAAATGATAAAAATATATAAATAAAATAAATAAAAAAAATTAAATAAGTATAAATAATAAATAAATAATAAATAATAAATAAATAAAAATAAATAAAAGGAAATAAATAAATAATAAAAATAATAATAAATGGAAATAATAATTTATTAAATGAATAAATAAAAATTTAATTTATAATAACAAAATTATAAATACATAATAAATTTATAAATTAATAAATAAATAAATAAATAAATAAATAAATAAATAAATAGATAAATAATAAATAAAAATAATAAATAAATAAATAAATATAGTAGTAAGAAATAAATAAATGAATAAACAATAAATAATAATTAAATAAATAATAATAAATAAAAATAAATAACAATAAATAATAAATATTTGAATAATAAATAAATAAATAATAAATAAATAAATAATAAATAATATGATAATAAAAAGAATAAATGATAAAATTTATAAAGAGATTATAAATTTATAAATAAAAAGAAATTCATAAATAAATAGTAAATAAAATAAATAAATAAATGTTAAATAAGTAAGTAATCATAAATAAGCAATAAAAATAATAAATAGAAAAAAATGATAAATAAAAAAATATAGATATATAAATAAAAATAAATAAAAAATAAATAATAAAAATAAATAAAGTAAATAATTAAATAAATAAATATAAATAAATAATAATAAATAAATATAAAATAATTAAATAATAAATAAATAATGGAATAAATAAATAACGAAAGTAATTAAATAAATAAAGATAATAAATAAATAAATAAATAAACAGATAAATACATAAAAAATTAATAAAAATAAAGAAAATATAAATAAATAATAAATTTATAAAATGAAAACAATAAATTTAATAAATAAAAAAATGATAAATAAAAGATAAATATATAAAATTAATAAATAAATAATAAATAAGGAAATAACTAAATTTATAAATGAATAAATAAATAATTTTTGATTATAAATAAACAATTTATAAAATACATAAATAAATTTATAAAAATAAAAATTTAAATAATAAAATAAATAAATAAATAAATAAATAGATAAATAATAAATAAATAAATAATAATAATAAAAATAAACTATATAGTAAATACAATAAATGAAAATAAACAATAAAATAATAATTAAAATAAATAAATAATAATAAATAAAAAATAACAATAAATAATAAATATTTGAATAATAAATAAATAAATAATAATAAATAAATAATAAATAAATAGAAATAATAAAACGATAAATGATAAAAACAATAAAAAAGATTATAAATTTAAAAATAAATAAAAAAGAAATTCATAAATAAATAGTAAATAAAATAAATAAATGTTAAATAAGTAAGTAATAAATAAATAAGCAATAAAAAATAATAAATAGAAAAATGATAAAAAAAAAAAATAAAAAATATATATAAAGAAAATAATAATAAATAAATAAATAAATAATAATAAATAAATAAATAATAATAATAAATATATAAATTAATAATAATAAATAAATAATCAAATAATTAAAATAATAAATAAATAATGAATAAATAAATACGAGTAATTAAAAATAGATAATAAATAAATAAATAATAACAGATAAAATACATAAAAAAATTATAAATAATAATTTTACTAATATAATAAAAATATTTAATAAATGAATAACAAATGAATAAATTTTAAATAAATAAATAACAAAAACAGAAATAACAAATAAAATAAAATTCATATATATAATAAAATAAATAAGTAAATAATAAAAAAAAAAAATAAGTAATTGTATAAAATAATAAATAAATAAATAAATAAATAAATAAATAATAAATAAATAATTAATACATAATAAATAATAAATAATAAATAAATAATAAATAATATATAATAAATAATAAATGATAAATAATGTGAAAGTTGATACAGCTACCTAGAGGATACAAACACCATCCCCCGCCAACAGAAAGGCTGCAGAAGGAAGTTTAGGAGCACAGAAGACCAGCTCCTGATAGAGAAAAGGGCAATGAGGAATAGTAAGAGAAGGAAAACCAACCTGAGTATGGCAAGGATCGACTACAAGAAAGCCTTCGACATGATACCACACACATGGTTAATAGAATGCCTGAAAATATATGGGGCAGAGGAAAGCGCTATCAGCTTCCTCAAAAATACAATGCGCAACTGGAATACAACACTTACAAGCTCTGGAATAAGACTAGCAGAGGTTAAAATTATAAGAGGGATCTTCCAGGGCGACTCACTGTCCCCACTACTATTCGTAGTAGCCACGATTCCCATGACAAAAGTACTACAGAAGATGGACCCAAAAACGACTTTAGCGAGGGTTTCTGCGAATCGTGCAAAGTGCATGGGCACACCGCTTCCTGGTCGAGATGTCCCGAGAAAGCAGCCGCGGTTACTGCCATTACAATGACGGGGACGAATCCATCCTTCAGCTCTAGTAGGGCCTCCAGCGCGCCCACCATGTCCGAGCTTTCGATGACACTGGTGAGCTGATATCCACCATTCGAGAGGATGAGATTCCTTACAGAGCTCGGGTTAACAGACACCAATTCGTCACAAACGAAAGCCCCAACCACGTTAAGATGTTCTTGCCTACTGTCTGGTCGAGAGTCACCCGACCTCACCGCTCTAAGTTATGTACTATGGAGGTTATACCGTCCTGCTAGGACATGATTTTAAGCTTCTTCCTAAATTTTCACAGTCCCAGGGCCCCCGCCCTTCCTTACATACTTCTAGACCAATCCCACAGTCCTCCAAGAACGAAGGTATCTAGAGAGAGAGGTAACGTCATCCCCACTCTATATATGTTGAACATCTGTACGAGAAGTCTCCTGATGTTTGTTACTGGCGTGGTTCTTTATAGCCCCCTCGTGGACGTGGCAGGAGAGTCTCTTACACAGGTGCATGCTGGTCATAACAAAGGTGGGCATAAGTGAGGTGGTTGCATCTGGAGCGAAAGAAAAAGTTTTGTCGCCATCTCTTGCCTGCCTAGGCCACGCCCCCTTTACACCTGGGCGGCTGTGTGATGAAGTCAGTCTTGTAGTAATTGAAATTTAATTGAAATGTTATTCATTACACATTCTTAAGGTAACTGTAATTGTAATTCTTCAAAGAAATCACTGCTTGATATTAATTCTAATTGAGATAGAAATTTGCTAAACGAATGATGAGGTCATACAAATATGACGTCACATACCGAAATATTTCTTGGAAATCAATAAAAATCTAAACATTTCCTTCTGTTTTCCTGATTTATGTGGCACCAGACACCATAATTTAGCTATGTTAAAATGTCAAAATAATTCAAAAGACCGCTTTCCCTCTTTGAGAACTATGAAATATGACGAGTTGAGTGTAAATGGGGAGGAGATTAGTGATAGAAAACGATAAAGCAAATATCCTCGGGGACTGCGGTATTTATACACAAAAGGTGATATGTGCCAATAGACCAGAAGTAACTTTGATTAACAACATTAAGAGGAATGCATCATTCATTGATGTCGCAATACCATGTGACACCAGAGTAGAAGGGAAAAGATTGAAAAGTATCACGAGAGAGAGAGAGAGAGAGAGAGAGAGAGAGAGAGAGAGAGAGAGGTTTTGATGTCATGGTATATATAAAAAGGCTGATATATAAATATGTGAACTGATCTTGACCCTGAATGTGAAAATGACCTTCATAGGCGCTCTACTAGCCTGTTTAAGAAGTGTCAAGGAATAGTCAGAAAAATTAACCTTTGAAGAACTCTACGGGTTATACACGAATGTTTAACTACAACCTTTGGTGTCATTGAATAAAATTAAACGAGATTTTCATAACTACCTATTTTACAAATGCCAACCTTCGGTGCGTTGTTCAATAGTTTAAGCAACAATGAGAAAATCATAATTATGAAAATAGACCTACATAATATTACTGCAGCTGAGGCAGCAATTACTTTTAATTTAATATGTTTAAAAGATGGTTTACTTTAAGAATATAGGTTAAAAAAATAGAAATAATATCAATGAAAATAAAAATTAAAAAATAAAAATAAAAATTATAGAAATGTAGTATAAAAGAAATAATATTAATAAAAATAAACCTGATATACATAGTTATAAATAAAAATATAATAAAAAATAATAAAAATTAATAATGAAATAAAAAATATAAAAATATATTGATATACAACAACTAGTAAAATGATAATAATGAAATTTAATAATACAAATAATAACCGAAAATGAAAATAATTATAAAATTATCAAAATAAAAAACCATTAGTAACATATAATAATAATAAAATTTCAAAATATATATGTTATATATGAAAATAAAAATAAAATAAAATAAGAATAACGAAGAAATATTATTAATAATAAAATAATAATAAAAGTGAAATTAGGAATAAATACAAATAAATAAATAAATAGATAAATAGAAATGCATATATACATAAAAAACAAATAGAAATAACTTAAATGAATAAAATAATAAATGAATAAATAAATACAAATAGATAAATAAAAAAAATAAAAATAAATAAAAGTAGATAAAAAAATAAAATTGGTAGATGAATAAAATAAAAATAAATAAAGAAAAATGTATAAATAAAGATAAAGAAATAAATAAATAAATGAAAATAAATAATTAAATATAAACAAATACCTATATAGATAAATATAAATAAATAGATGAAAATCAATAAATAAGAATAGATAAAAATAAATGAATAAATAAAATAAATAAACAATAAATAAATAATAAATAAATAAATAAATAAGGATAATAATTAATAAATAAATGAATAAAAAATATATAAATCTAAAAATAAAAAATGAATAAAAAAAATGAATAAATATATAAATAAAATAAATCAATAAATAAAAATAATGAAATATATAAAATATATAAATAAAATAAAAATGAATAGACAAATATATAAAATAAACGAATAAATAGATAAAAAAATAAACATACTAAATAAATAAATAAATATAAAAATAAACATAAATAAAAATTAGTAAATAAAAATCTATAAATAAAAATAATAAGAATAAGTACAAATAAATAAATAAAAACCAATGAGTGTATATAAATATAAAAATTAATAAATAAAAACGAATACGTAAATAATGATTACAAATAAATAGAAAAATAAAACTAAATTAATAAATAGAAAAAATAAAAAAAATAGCTCAAAAAATGAAAATAAATAATAAATAAATAAATAAATAACAAGTAAATAAATAATACATAAATAAATAATAAATAAATAATAGATAAGTAAATAAATAAATAAATAATAATTATATATATAAATAATAAATAGATAAATAAATAAATAAATCTATAAATGAATAATAATAAATAAATAAAATGTAAATAAATAAACAAATAAATAATAAATAAATAAATAATAATTTTATAAATAAATAAATAATAAATAAACATAAATAAATAAATAAATAATAAATAAACAAAACATAAATAAGTAAATAAATAAATAAATAAAAAATAAATAAATAAATGAATAATAGATAAATATAATAATGAAAAAATAATAAATTTATATACAATAAATGTATAATAACTAACATATAAATAATAGATAAATAATAAATAGATAAATAATAAATAATAAATGAATAAATAAATGATAAATAATAGATAATAAGTTTAGAAATAAAAAATAAATTTATATAGATAAATAGTAAATAGATAAATAATAAATAAATAAATAAATAAATAATAAATAAATAAATAATAAATAAAATAAATAAATAATAAATAATTAAATTAATAATAATAAAAAAAATAATTAAGTAAATAATAAATGAATAAAAAATAATAAATAAATAAATAATAATAATTTAAAAAATGATAAATTTATATATAAACAAATGTAATAATAAATAATAATAAATAAATAAATAAATAATAAATAATAATAAATAAATAAATAAATAAATAAATAAATAAATAAATAAATAATTAAATAAATAATAAATGATAAATAAATAATGTAAATAAATAATAAATAGATAAATAATAAATAAATTAATAATATAAATAATTGCTTAATTAATAACTAATAATAATAAACAAATTAATTAAATTAATTAATAAATGAATAATATATATAATGCTAAAAAATAAATAATAAATAATGGAATAAATAATAAAACAAT
Source organism: Macrobrachium nipponense (assembly GCF_015104395.2). Classification (NCBI taxonomy): domain Eukaryota; kingdom Metazoa; phylum Arthropoda; class Malacostraca; order Decapoda; family Palaemonidae; genus Macrobrachium; species Macrobrachium nipponense. The sequence goes on along the minus strand of NC_087218.1, from coordinate 55,068,507 downwards.
AAATAATAAATCTATAAAAAACAATAAATTTATAAATAAAAAAATAAATAAATAATAAAAAAATGAACAATAAATGAATAATAAATAAAAAATAAATAAATAAGTAAATAAATAAATAATAAATAAATAATAAATAAATAAATAAATGAATACTCGATCCTCTGTACTGGTCGGACGTGTCCCACTGCTGCTCCTTTTGTTCCAACACTTTTTTGCCAGGTATGGATAGCCGCCAAGCTGATGTTACTCTTGAGAGTATACGAGAGGAACAGCTATGTACTGACCGCCTTGTTGAGACTCTTTTAGAGTCTTCTTTTGTGGCACCTGGTGGATATTCATCATTACCTATCAGAAATTATTCAAACGTCTTCGGCACGATCTCCAACCCTGGCGATCAGAGGTAGATGTCGACCACCCAAGATTCGAGTGTCTCCTGCTTCCCCAGTCCCTGCCACCCCGGTGTCTCCCCTTAATAACTGGTCCTTAGAAAATATCATAAACTGCCACAGGAAGTTGAACGATCAAAATAAAAAGCTGCTTAATTTTGTAGAGAGTGTTGCAAAGAAAGATAGTGATAATGAGGTAAATCATGGTGTTGTTGTTCCTGGTAGTGGAGATCTTCACGTGACCCCATCGCAAAACGTCCAACTCAATCGTGTCTCGGAACGCCTAGAAAAAATTGAACAGAATCTAAATTCGAATATCTTGATCTGCCGTGTTCCTGCTGTGAATGATCTGATAAGAGCGGCAACTGCTGGAACATCAACAAATTTCCAGAGTCTGAAAGGTGAAGTCTGTAAGGCAATCTATGGCGATAATGTGACCAATGTTGATATTGCAAGTGTGCATGTTGGTCTCTTCAGACGAGAAAAGAAATCTTTAAGGATCGAGTGTTCAAACGTATCGTCGAGGCTGTATTTGCTAAGGCAGGCTAAGTATCGGCGGCCTGCTGGTTTTTTCGTGTCGGAGTACTTGACGCCAGCTAACCACTCGTTGTTCTATAACCTTCGCCAGCTTAGGAAACAATATCCATATAAGATTAAGTCCGTTTTTACCAGAGGAGGGAATATCTTCTACAGACTCAGTGACTCCGATCGTTTGTGCAGGGCAAAGACTTGCTGATTTGGAAAATATTATCTGTCAGGAATCAGCAGCGGATGCTGGCCCTGATTCGTCCTAGTTATGTCGCTTGAAGTTGATTTAGCTAATGGTGAATACCCTACATTTTTACCTGACATTGACAATTATTTACCTGTAGATTGTAAATATGATTTGCGTACTGTGCCAATTTCTGTGTCAGAACCATATTTTAATTTGCTTATGCTCAACATTCGTAGTTGTAAGAAGAATTTTAGTGTGTTTTTATCATATTTCTGTCATTTACTCACATATTTCTCTTGCATTGTCTTCGTTGAAACCTGGCTTACTAAAGATAAAGATGTTGTTTATACAATTCCTGGTTTTTAAAGTTATGACTCGCACCGTGATCACCTTGGTGGAGGTATCAAGATTTTTGTCAGGAATAATATCCAAACCAGAATTATTAACGAGTATTCCTTCTTAAACCACTGTTTTGAAGTGCTGACTATTGAGCTTAATATTAATTGTAAAAAACTGATATGTTCTGCCAGTTATCATCCACCCACATCTTCTAATGTCAAAAATAATGACTTTGTTTTTTTTTTTTTTTTTTTTGCGTCGTTCTTAAGGAATGTTCTCAGACTTCATATACCGGCTATTGTTTGTGGTGATTTTAATATGAACCTTTTTGATATGAATAAGTACGGTTATGTTGACTATTTTGTGAGTAGCATGTTTGAACTGGGTCTCTGCCCTCTTGTAACTATTCCAACTAAAATTAATCTGCAAAACCAAATCACTAGGTTTAGCCTGTTGGATCAGATTTGGATCTCACAGAGCGACGACGTGAGACATTCTTTTGTTATTCCTGTGATATAACTGACCATTTCCCTGTTGGGATATCTGTTGACTCATTTCCCAACCATATGCCCATTAGCGTAGTTCATGATAAGAGACCTTTAAGCGAGAGAGGGAAGGTCACCTTTGCGATGTTGCTGTCTCATTTTGTTTTCACTTTTACTAATGCTAATATAAATGGAACATTTGATCTTTATTTCTCAAAAATATTTGAGCTTTATAAAAAAGCATTTCCTCTGATAAAATACACAGTAAAGATAAAAGATTCTGCTCTTTGGATGACCCCTAAGCTCAAGCAGTGTATCGCAAAGAAAGCAAAACTGTACAAGCTAGACCTAGTAGGAAAAATCGTTAAGTTGCATTATATATGGTACAGAAACAGATTAACCAACGTTTTACGTAGATCAAAACGTCTGTACTATATGAGGAAGTTATATGAGGCAGGCAAAAATTCTCGTATGATCTGGCCTTGTCTGAATTCTGTTGTGGATAAGAGGAAGACGGTTACATTAGAGCGTACTGAGGTGTCTGAGCGGGTATTAACTGGACGTGAATTAGCAAATTATGCAAATGAGTATTTTGTTACTGCTGCTGCTTCCCTGGTTGGTAGTTTGTCACAACCTCTGCCTTATACATATTTATCGGCACCGATAATGTCCACCTGTTTTCTTTATCCTACCGATTCTTTAGAAGTTTTGGGTGTAATAAAGATGTTAAAAAATAAGGGTAATAAGGTTATGGATATATCACCTCTAATTTTAAAGGAAAATGGACTTTTATTTTCATAACATTTTGCTGAGTTATATAACCTATCAATTGCTGTGCCACAATACTCAAATTCTTTAAAAAAGGCTAGGGTTACTCCGGTTCACAAGTCTGGATCCAGCACAAATTTGGACAACTATCGACCCATATCTGTCCTACCTACGGTGTCTAAGATATTTGAAAAACTTACACTCATAAGAATGGAAAGTTTCATCGATGTACATTCATTGCTTAGTCCATGTCAGTTTGGCTTCCGCCGCGGGAAAAGTACAACTCATGCTATCATAAAGTTGTTTTCTATTCTACTCACGGCTTAACATCAGAAAATGTTTTGTGTGTGTTTCTTTTTAGATTTAAGAAAAGCTTTTGACACTGTATCACATAGTATCCTACTACAGAAACTGGCTCATTACGGATTTAGAGGCCAGTGTCATGCATATTTGAAATCTTATTATCAGAACAGGGAGCAATATGTATTTTTAAATGGTCTATGCTCTGATTCTAAACCTGTTACTTGCGGAGTTCCGCAGGGTTCTATTCTTGGCCCATTGTGTTTTAATTTATTTATCAATGATTTACCATTGGCAGTTGGAGTTGAGACTGTGTTATTTGCTGATGATGCAGCCTTTATTGTCACGTCATGCTCTTTAGACGGATTATTTAATAACATCAAAAAGCTCTTCTCAAACTTGGAGAAATATCTAAAAGCCAATATGCTCTTGCCAAACTCCAAAAACAGTAAGTTAGTGATTTTTTCCTCGCGCCCGGCACAAAATTTACCTGACATATTCTTCGCAGGAGAAGCCATAGAGTGGGTGAATGGATTTAAATACTTAGGACTAACAATAACAAGAACTTTGTCCTTTGCTAAACATATTAACAATGTAACCCTAAACATCAGCCGAGTAACAGGAACTCTAGTTGGCATACGTAATGTTGTCCCTACTCATGTGCTTGTAAATCTGTACTATGCTCTTGCCCTTCCATACTTGCATAACCATTTGATAGTTTGGGGTTCAGCGCCTGCCAGTCACCTCACCAGACTCAATTCCTGTGTCAATACTTTGCTGATAATGTCCCCCAGTTAAGGACTGGGGAAATGTACGATAATTTGAAGCTGTTGAGGCTGAGGAGTCTTTAAAATACGATCTCTTTATGTTTTTAAGACTTTTACTGAGTGGGAAGTATACTGAGATGTACGATATTTTACTTCGTCCATATCTCCAAATACCCTCATATGAAACAAGAGGAAATATGTTTCGCCATCCTTATTTGGTTTGTGAGGTGGAGAGAAGATTTTTACCACATCAAATGATATTGTTGTACGATAGTCTACCACCTACTTTATTTGAGGGCTCTCTGCGGTATTCCTTACGTTCATACAAGTCATCACTGATGGGCGAACAATAGTTGTCCTTTAAGAATGGTAGAATAATAACTTTTTAACTTTGGTTGTTTTAGTGTCTCTGGTCTAGTGTTTTAGTTAGGCTCTACAATGGTTGATTAAATTCTCATTTCATTGTTTTATATGCTGTAATTTTGTCCCATCTGTGCTTTTACATGGATTCCATTGTTTTTAAATATTGTCTAACTTTATGTGTTGGTGTGTGTGTTTTTGTCTTCATTTCGTTGTTCTAAATTTTGTCTAAATTTGTATATATTAATGTCTGTGCTTTGTGTTGATTTTATTTGTATTGACGTTTTTATGTAGCCTGCCATATAAGCTACTACAGCTTTGGCGGCTTTACTGGAATTGTGTGGAGAATTGTATTAATATGACATAAATAAAAATTAACTAAACTAAAACTAATTTATATATTTATTATTTATCTTATATTTATTTATTTATCTATTTTTTATTTTTTTATTTATTTATTATTTATTTATTATTTATCTATTATTTACTCATTTATTTATTTATTTATTTATGTATTATTATTTTAGTTATCATTTTATTTATAAATTTTATTATTTTATTTATTTTATTTATTATTTATTATTATTATTTATTATCGTATGTTTTATTTTTTTATATTTATTTTTTTTTATACTTTATTCATTTATTTCATTTTTATTTATTTATTTCTTATTTTTTATATATTTATTTTAATTTATTATTTTATTTGATTTATTATTTATTTATTTATTATTTATTTTATACTTATTTATTTATTATTATTTATTTAGTTATTCATTTTTTATTTATTTCTTATTTATTTCTTATTATTTATTTATTATTCGTTATAATTATTATTTCTTTATAAATTTTATTATTTATAAAATTATTATCTATGCTAATTTTTTACTTTATATTTTATTTTTTATTTATTTGTATTTACTTATTATTTTTTATTCTTATTTATTTATTTATCTATCATTTATTTATCTATTATTATTTATTTCATAAATTATTTATTTATATAATTATTTTTTTATTTATTTATTATTTATTTATTTATTTATCTATCATTATTATTTAGTTATTATTTGTTTATTTATTATTTATTTATTATTTATTTATTGTTAATTGTAAATGAAATAATTTATTTGTAAATTATTATAAATTTATATCTTATTAATTATTTATTATTTTTTATTTATTTATTGTATTTCATTTACTTATTTAATTTATCTCTTTTATATTTTTATTTTATTTACTATTTTACTTATCTATTTATTTATTTATTTATTTTTTATTTTATTTCTTATTATTTATTTATAAATTTATTATTTATTTATTTATTGTTTATTTATTATTTAAATTTATTTTATTTATTTATTTATTTATTTATTTATTTATTTATTAGTTATTTATTTTGTTTATTATTTATATTTATTCATAAATTTTATTATTTATTTATAATTTGTTTCATATATTTATAATTTATCATTTTATTTTATATTATTTATTTCTATGTTTAAATTTATTTATTTCCTTTATTTAAATTTGTTTTATTTATTTCTTGTTTAAAATTATTTATATCATTTATTCCATAATTTTTTAATTTATTTAATTTATTTTTTTAAATTTTTTCATTTATTTATAAATTTATTCAATTTATTTATTATAATATTTATTTTATTTGTTTATTTATTTCTTTTTTATTTAATACTTATTTATTTATCTTATTTAATCATTTATTTATTTATTTAATTTAATTTATGTATTTTTTATTTATTATTAAATTATTATTTTTTTTGTATTTATTTTTTTTTTTATTTTATTTGAGTTTAATTTATTTATTTTTTATTTATCATTTTATTAATTATTTATTCCATTTGTTAATTTATTTTTTTTTTTATTTGATTATTTATTTTTCTTTATTATTTATTTATACTTATAACTTTATATTTATTTATTTATTATTTTAATTTCCTATTATTTTATAAATTTATTATTTATTTATGCATTTAGTTTTAACTATTATGTTTATTCTATTTATTTATTTTTTATTTATTTTTGTTATTTGTTATTGATTTATTTATTTGTATTTCATTTATTTATTATTTTATTTAATTTATTTATTATTATATTATTATTTATTTATTTAATTTTATTTATTTTTTTATTTATTTATCTTATTATTTATTTACTATTTACTATCTTTTTATTTATCATTTATTTATTTATTTACTTATTTATTTTATTTTTTTTTATTTATTTATTATTTATTTATTAATTTATTGTTTCTTTATTATTTATTATTTATTTATTTATTTATTTATTTATTATTTGATTTATTTAAATTATAATTTGTTTTTAAATTTATTATTTATTTTTCATTTATTATTATTTATTTATAAATTTGTTTATTTATTTATTTATTATTTCATTTATTTATTTATAATTATATTTATTGGTTTATTATTTATTTATTTAATACTTTATTTATTTATTTCTATTTATCATTTATTTATTATTTATTTATTTATTTATGTTTATTATATTAATTATTATTTTTTATTTATTTATTTATTTATTTATTATTTACTTGTTTATTATTATCTTTATTTAAATTTATTTATTTCATTTGTTAATATATTTGATTTATTTATTATTTATTTATTTCTTATTTATACTTAACTTTATTACTTATTATTTTAGTTATTTATATTTAAAAGACATTTATTCTTGTTTGATTTTTTATTTATATTTTATTTATTTATTTATTTATTGAATTTATTACTTATTTATTTGTTTATTTAATATTTATTTGTTTATTTATTTATTTATTTATTTATTTATTTATTTATTTATTTATTTATTTATTTATTTATTTATTTATTTATTTTTCATTTATTTATTTATTTACTTATTTATTTTTTGCTTCATTTTTATTTATTTAGTTATTGCTTATATATTTATTATTTTTTATTTTTTATTATTTTATCTATTACTTTATTTAATTTCTTATTTATTTATGTATTATTTAATTATTTATTATTTTTTTTATTCATTTATTTATTTATCTTTTATCATTTATTTATTTTCATTATTTATTATTTTTATTTATTATATATTTATTGGGGGGGAATTTTCATTTATATTATGTATTATTTATTTCTTTTGTTTATCTATTTAATTATTTATTTAGTTCTCATTACTTTTTTTATTGATTATTGTTTATCTATTTATTAAATTTATTTGTTTCTTTCATTACTTTTTTATTTAATTGCTTTAATTTTATTTCTTTTAATTAAATTTTGTTTTTTATTTATTTTATTTAATTTTTAATTTTAATTTTATTTTTCTTTTTTAGTCATTTACTTTATTTCAATTTATTTATTTAACTTTATTTCATTATTTTTATTTATTAAATTTATTTTTTTATTCGTTATTTAAACTTTTAATTTCAAGTTTTAACTTTATTTATTTCTTTATTCAAATTTATTATTCAGTTTATAAAATTTATTGATTTTTTATTTATTAATGTTATTTTTTGATTTATTTATTCAAATTCTTGAATTTAATTTATTTCTTTCTTTCTTATTTTTATTCTTTATTAAATTTATTTTTTTGATTTCTATTTATTTATTTTTAAAAAAAAAAAGTTTTTTTTTTTTTTTTTTTTTTTTTGTATTTATTTGATTATTTATTCATTTATGATTTAATTTATTTCTTTATTATCTATTTTATATTTATTATTTATTTTTTTATCTATTTATTATTTAATTGTTTATTATTTATTTATTTATTATTTATTTATTCTTATTTATTTATTTATTATTTACTTACTTATTATTTATTTATTTTTTATTTATTAATTTTTATTTATTTATTAATATTTATTTATTCATTATTTATTTTATTTATTTATTTATTTACGTATTTATTTATTATTTTTATACATTATTTATTTATTTTTATTTATTTATAAATTTGTTATTTACTGATAAATTTATTAATTATTTATATTCTTATTATTTATTATTTATTTATTTATTTTCTCATTTATTATTCATTTATTTATTTTTTATTTATCTATTATTTGTTTACTTTTTATTTTTTATTTATTTATTTATTCATTATTATTTATTTATTTATTTATTTATTTATCATTTATTTATTTATTTAATATATTTATTTATTATTTATTTATTATTCATATATAAAATTTATTATTTTTTATTATTAATTTATTTATTATTAATTTATTTTTTATTATATATTAACTGTTATCTATTCATCATTAGTTATTTATTTATTTATTATCTATCTATTATTTTATTATTTATTTTTATTATTTATTTATTAAATTTTATTATTTATTTATTATTTATTATTTATTCATAAATTAATATATATTATTTATAATGTATTTATTTATTTATTATTTACTCATTTATTTATAATTTTTTTATTTATTATTTATTGTTTATTTACAATTTATTTATTATTTATTTATTCATTTAATTATTATTCATTTTATTCTTTATTTGTTTATTAATTATTTAATATTTGTTATTTATTTATTTATTATTTATTTATTATTTATTTATTTATTTATTTATATTTATTTATTATTTATTTATTATTATATTTATTAATTATTATTATTTATTTATTTATTTATTATTTATTTATATATATATTTATTTAATTATTATATGCTAATTTATTTATTTGATTTATTTTGACATATTTTATTTATTTCATTTTATTTATTTATTTATTCCTTATTTTTTATTTTTTACTTATTTTTATTTTTATTTATTTGTTTATTTATTTATTTTATTTTTAATAAATATTATTTATTCGTTTTTATTTATTTATTTGTTTATTTCTATGTGTATCTTTATTGATTATTATTTATTTACTTTCATTTATTGTTAATTTTATTTTTATTATTTTCTTTATTTTCATTATTAATAATACATCTTCGTTATTCCTACTTCACTTTATTTATATTTACATATATATCATTTATATTTTGAAATTTTATTATAATTATATTTTAATAATTGTTTTTCATTTTTATAATTTTATAATTATTTTCACCTTTCTGTTATTCTATGTATTATTAGGTGTCATTATTATCATTTTACGAGTTGTATGTATATTAATATATTTTTATATATTTTTTTTATTAATTTTTTATTATTTTTACTATTTCTATATAGATAACTATTAATTTTAGGGGTATTTTTATTACTATTATTTCATTTACACACCATATCTATTATTTTTTTGTATTTTCATTTATCATTTTCATTGATATTATTTCAATTTTTTTTAACCTATATTCTTAAAGTAAAACATCTTTTACACATGTTAAATTAAAAGTAATTGCTTCCTCAGCTGCAGTAATATTATGTAGGTCTATTTTCATAATTATGATTTTCTCATTGTTGCTTAAACTGCTGAACGACGCACCGAAGGTTGGCATCTGTAAAATAGGTAATTATGAAAATCTCGTTTAATTTTATTCAATGACACCAGATGTTGTAGTTAAACACTCGTTGTATAACCCGTAGAGTCCTTCAAAGGTCAATTTCTGACAATTCCTTGACACTTCTTAAACAGACTAGTAGAGGGCCTATGAAGGTCATTTTCACATTCAGGGTCAAGATCAGTCCACATATTTATTTATCAGCCTTTTTATATATACCATGACATCAAAACTCCCTCTCTCTCTCTCTCTCTCTCTCTCTCTCTCTCTCTCTCTCTCTCTCTCTCTCTCTCTCTCGTGATATACTTTTCAATCTTTTCCCTTCTACTCAGGTGTCACATGGTATTGCGACATCAGTGAGTGATGCATTCTTCTTAATGTTGTTAATCAAAGTTACGTCTGGTCTATTGGCACATATCACCTTTTGTGTATAAATACCGCAGTCCCCGAGTATATTTGCTTGATCGTTTTCTATCACTAATCTCCTCCCCATTTACACTCTACTCGTCATATTTCAGTTCTCAAAGAGGGAAAGCGGTCTTTTGAATTATTTTGACATTTTAACATAGCTAAATCATGGTGTCTGGTGCCACATAAATCAGGAAAATATAAGGAAATGTTTAGATGTTTATTGATTTCCAAGAAATATTTCGGTATGTGATGTCATATTTGTAGTATGACGTCATCATTCGTTTAGCAAATTTCTATCGCAATTAGAATTAATATTAAGCAGTGATTTCTTTGAAGAATTACAATTACAGTTACCTTAAGAATGTGTAATGAATAACATTTCAATTAAATTTCAATTACTACAAGACTGACTTCATCACACAGCCGCCCAGGTGTAAAGGGGGCGTGGCCTAGGCAGGCAAGAGATGGCGACAAAACGATTTCCTTCGCTCCAGATGCAACCACCTCACTTATGCCTACCTTTGTTATGACCAGCATGCACCTGTGTAAGAGACTCTCCTGCCACGTCCACGAGGGGGCTATAAAGAACCACGCCAGTAACAAACATCAGGAGACTTCTCGTACAGATGTTCAACATATATAGAGTGGGGATGACGTTACCTCTCTCTCTAGATACCTTCGTTCTTGGACGAATGTAGGATTGGTCTAGAAGTATGTAAGGAAGGGCGGGGGCCCTGGGACTGTGAAAATTTAGGAAGAAGCTTAAAATCATGTCCTAGCAGGACGGTATAACCTCCATAGTACATAACTTAGAGCGGTGAGGTCGGGTGACTCTCGACCAGACAGTAGGCAAGAACATCTTAACGTGGTTGGGGCTTTCGTTTGTGACGAATTGGTGTCTGTTAACCCGAGCTCTGTAAGGAATCTCATCCTCTCGAATGGTGGATATCAGCTCACCAGTGTCATCGAAAGCTCGGACATGGTGGGCGCGCTGGAGGCCCTACTAGAGCTGAAGGATGGATTCGTCCCTGTCATTGTAATGGCAGTAACCGAAGCTGCTTTCTTGGGGCATCTCGACCAGGAAGCGGTGTGCCCATACACTTTACACTAGTCGCAGAAACTCTGTCTGAAGTCGTTCTTGGGTCCATCTTCTGTAGAACTTTTTTCATATGAATCATAGCCACTACGAATAGTAGTGGGGACAGTGAGTCGCCCTGGAAGATCCCTCTCCTGATTTTAACCTCTGCTAGTCTCATTCCAGAGCTTGTAAGTGTTGTATTCCAGTTGCGCATTGTATTTTTGAGGAGCTGATAGTGCTTTCCTCTGATATTTGCAGGCATTCTATTAGCCGTGTGTGTGGTATCATGTCGAAGGCTTTCTTGTAGTCGATCGATGCCATACTCAGGTTGGTTTTCCTTTTCTTACTATTCTTCATTGCCATTTTCTCTATCAGGAGATGGTCTTTTGTGCTCCTACACTTCCTTCTGCAGCCTTTCTGTTGGCGGGGGATGGTGTTTGTATCCTCTAGGTATCGACTTTCACTGATGATACCTGTTTGAAACTTCCACATTATTTATCATTTATTATTTATTATTTATTGTTTATTATTATTTATTTATTTATTTATTATTTATTATTTATTTATTTATCATTTCTTTATTTATTTATTATTTATAAAATTATTTATTTTTTCATTTATTATTTACTTATTTATTTATTAGTTATTTATTATTTGCTTATTTATTATTTATTTCTTTGTTATTTATTCATTTATAATTTATTTATTTATTATTCATTTATAAATTTATTATTTATTTATATATCATTTATTTACAAATTTATCATTTATTTATCTATTATTTATTTATTTATTTATTTATTATTTTTATTTATTTACTTATTATTTATTTATCTATCATTTATTTTTATTATTCAATTATTTATTATTTATTTATTCATTATTTATTTATATATTATTTATTTATTTATTATTTATTTGTTTATTTGCTTATTGATTTATTTATTTATTTGCTTATTATATTTATTTCTTTATAATTTCTTTATTTATTATATATTTATTATTTATTTATTATTTTATCTATTTATTTAATTATTTTTTATTTGTTTATTTATTATTTATTTATTTATATCTAATTTGATATTTAATAATTTAATTAAAATTTATTTATTTATTTATTCATTTATTATCTATTTTTTTTATTTTTATTTTTAATTATTTATTTATTATTTTCTTATTATTCTTTTATTTTTTATTTATTTTTCATTTTATATTTTTTATTTTTTATTCATCTATTTATTTATTATTTAGTTATTTTATTTTCTATTTAATATTTATTTATTATTCATTTTTATTGATTAGTTGTTTTTTTTTTTATTTATCTATTTTTTATTTCTTTTACTATATACATATTTTTTTTTTTTTATTATTTATTTCCTATATACATATTTTCTTATTTTATTAAAAATTTTTATTATTTTTTCTTATAGATTTATTCTTTATTTATTTACTATTTAATTATTTTTTATTATATTTATTTAGATTATTTATTTATTTATTATTTATTTATTTATTTATTTTTATTTATCTATTTATTATTCATTTATAAATTTATATTTTATTTATAGATTAACTATTTATTTATAAATTTACCATTTATTCATAAATTTATTAGTTATCTAAAATTTATTATTATTTATTTGTTGTTTATTTAATATTTATTTATTTTTTGTATTTTTTATTATTTATTATTTACTTATTTATTTATTTTTATTATTATTCATTTTTATTTATTATTTATTTATATATATATATATATATATATATATATATATATATATATATATTTTATATATATATATATATATTTATATATATATTTTTATTATATTTATCATTATTTATTTATTTGTTATGTTATTTTATTGATTATTCTTTATATTTATGTTTATTTATAAATTAATTATTTTTTTTTATTCATTATTTGTTGATAGTTTATTATTTATTTATTTATTATTTATTTATTTTTTATTTATTATTTGTTTATTTGATTAATATTTATTTATTAATTATTTATTTATTATCTTTTTTATTTATTATCTATTTATTTTTTATTTATTTTGTTATTTTTCAGTTCATTTATTGATTAATTAATTTTTTTATTTATTATTATATTCATTATTAATTTACTTATATTTATTTATTATTTATATTATATTTTTATTTATTATTTATTTATAATTTATTATTTATTTATTTATTTATTATATTCATAATTTACATATAAATATTTATTTTATTTATATTATATTATTATTTATGATTATTATTTATTTATATATTTATTTATTTATTTATTATATTATTTATACTTATTTATTTATGTTTTATTTATTTATTATTTATTTATATTTATTTATTTTTTTATTATTTCTTCATTTCTTTACTTATCAATTAATTAATTATTTATTTTTTCTTTATTATTTATTTATTTCTGTATTTTTCATTTATTATTTATTTATTTATTTTTATTTATTTTATTTATTTATTTATTTATTTATTATTTATATATATATCATATATTTATTTATATTTATTTATTTATTTATTTAAATTTATTAGTTATTTATTCATTATTATTTATTATCTAAAAAAAATAATGAATAAATAACTAATAAATTTATAAATAAAAAATAAATAAATAAATAAATAAATAAATATAATAAATTTATTAGCTCCCCCTAGATGCTGACCCCTTGACGTGGGTAGGGGGCTTAGGGACCAGCAGCTGGGGCGTGATGCCTGGTGGGGGTTGTTCTTTCTCACTGGTCCTTGGGGCCCAGCTGCTGATCCAACTAAATTAGTCAGAACTTTTTCTTCTTTCTCTGCAATTTTTTCATTCTTACTAAATCCTTCTCCTTCATGTAATTTTTTTTTTTTTTTTTTTTGGATTAATTATGTGTAAATTTCCACCTTTGCTAAAATTTACTGGACCTGGTAAACAGAAGAGATATCATAGCTGGGACTGGGGTTTTATATCTGAAGCTAAATAGTGGGAACCGTGGCAGGACCATCAACTGCCCGATAATGTTCGGACCTGAGTGATATCAGGCGGAACTATTTTGCAGGGCTGGACCACGGATTCCAGGGGGGTCTAGTTTTGTGGATAGGACTCTCGGCATTCTGTCCGGTTTGCCCATAATGTGATTAGAGTGGGGATGATTGTATTCTGGTAATACTCTCAGTCCTATCAAGCGGGTTTGGCTTACACTTGGGCCACTCTAATTATGTTGTGCCATCCCCCTGTGGGGTAGGGTAGGGATGCGGAGATTTGGGAGTCTGTTCTCACTTGTCCGCCATTAGTGGAAGAATAATCTCCATGAAAGGTTGATGATATCTTTTTAAGGTTTTCGGTTATTTATTTATTTATATATATATTATCTATATATATATATATATATATATATATATATATATATATTTTTTTTTTTTTTTTTTTTTTTTTTTTTTGTTTTTTTTTTTTACTTTGATCTTTATGGAATCAGAAAATAAAGATACAAGTACCCCTGGACCCTTTGATGGCGGTAAATCGGCACAGGTAACGACTACTGGAACCTCCCCTGACAACCTTCCTCTGGAAAAATCTAAAAAAATCTTCCAGTGTAATACACTGAAACCCTATGCTCCTGTACAGAGTAAAGGGAAATTCCAAGCAGACAGGACATGTTTGAAATTGGACCTGGAATAATTTGAAAAGTCATATGAAAAGTATTTAACTTTAAATTTGGAAGAAGATGGTATGATATTTTGCTGTATATCCGAGACATTGTGAAGTGTTTGTGGCCGTGAGCCTAGATTTCCCATGAAGGTAAGGAAAGCTGACGGTGGAATCTACCTCAGCCAAAGAGACTGAAAAACTGAAAATATTTATCACACCTTGGAGGAGTCAAAGTACAATGTGGAGCACATGCTTTTTGGAATCACTCCAAGGGAATGATATATGCTCCCCAACTGATGACATACGCCGAAGAAAAAAACTTGTAGAGGAACTAAAAGATCAAGGTGTAATAAGAGTTGAGCGAATGAAGAAGAAGGTAAATGGAGTCTTTGTACCACTTCCCAATTTGATTATTACATTTAATTCTACTAGATTACCTACTGTAGTAAAAGCAGCCTGGCCTACATTTCAAGATTAAACAATATATCCCAAACGACCAGGAGATGTTTCCATTGCCAAGAATTCGGACATATGTTAGGGTCCTGTAGACAGAAACTGCAAGGCAAGCCAGCCATTTGTGTCAAATGCAGTGAACCAGAGCATGGCATATGTAATAATCAAGCCAGATGTATACATTGTGGAGAAAATCATCCATCATCTTCACTTAATTGTGATGTATACATCATGGAAAAAGAGATTCAAACTTTAAGGGTAACAGAACGTATCACATTTAGGGAAGCAAAAGAGAGAGTATCGAATCAATATGTTAGACCAGGAATATCCTTTTCCAGTGTCGCTGCCAACCGAAAGAGAAATATAAATGTTAATAAGGATAATTTGAATAAGAAACTGGTAACGACCCTTACTCGTGCCTCTTTGGAGGTGGCGCCAATTGTTGCTGGCGCTCCTTCCTCTTCAGAGGCTGCGCCAGTGATTTCTGGTGCTCTTGCCTCTCCGGAGGCTGCACCAGTGATTTCTGGTGCTCCTGCCTCTTCGGAGGCTGCGCCAGTGATATCTGGTGCTCCTGCCTCCTCGGAGGCCGTGCCAGTGATTTCTGGTACTCCTGCCTCTTCAGAGGTGGTGCCAGTTGATTCTGGCACTCCCACCTCTTTAGAGGCAGTGCCGGTGGTTTCTGGCACCATTGCTTCTATGGAAGCAGAACCAGTGATTTCTGGTACAGCCTTCCTCTGTGGAGGCTGTGTCGGGTATACCTGGCACTCCCACCTCTCTGGAGGATGTACTAGCTATAAATGCTTTGGAGGATGCACCAGTGTCCAATCCTCACACCCCTCCTCAGGCGACACCAGCTTTGTCCTGCTGTTCCTGAGACTGATAACCCTCTAAAAAGGAAGGCAGCCCTAAACAATCGGTCTCCTTCCAGAAAAAAAGAGCAAGGTTGTAAGCTGAAAGCTCTTAAAAGAGGCTCTAATGTAACAGCCTCTAAAGGAAAATAAAATTCATTAATTTTCTCCAGTGGAACTGTCAGGGATTGAGAGCTAAATGGGAAGAGTTAAGGCTGCTCATATCAGAAGTGTCTCCTGTTTGTATAGCTCTGCAGGAGACCATGATTGGTAATAATATGTGTATTACTCCACCTATAATTTAAATATTGGAAGCCATGGTGTTGTTGTTTTGTATGTTCGAAATGATACCCCACAAAATCCTATTATTATTCAATCAGCATTGCAAGTGATTGGTGTGCAGATCCATTTGCAAAGAAAATATACAGTATGCTCTCTCTATCTACCACCTAACGAAGTCTTCCCCATCAATGAATTCAAATCTCTTATTCAACAGTTACCACGTCCTTTTCTGATTTTGGGAGATATGAATGGAAGAAACCCTCTTTGGGGTGATATCATCACCAATCAAAGAGGAAGGTGCTTAGGTTCCATCATAGAAGATGAAAATGTGGGGATCCTCAACTCTGGGGAGTCTACGCATTTTCATGTTCAAACAGGCACGTTATCAGCAATTGATTTATCTATATGTAGTGATGACTGTCTTATTGACTTTACTTGGAAAGCTATAAATGATAGATTTACCAGTGACCATTTTCCAATAGTGGTGAGTGTAGCATCAAGTCCTCCATCTTCAAGGCTACCCAAATGGAACATTGGTAAAGCTGATTGGTCAACGTTCCAGGAGCACAGCTCAATAGATGACTCTGCTGATGACTTTCCCTGTGTAGATGACGCTCTTGACTTTTTGAATACAATAATGTTCTCGGCTGGTCTTCAATCTATACCTAGGACTTCAGGCAAAATTTGTCCGCCGACCAGTTCCCTGGTGGACTCGTAAATGCCAGGAAACCCATAGAACTATGAGATCTGCCTTCACCAGATACCGCAGACGAAAATGTGAGTATTATCGTGTAGAATTTCGAAAAGCGAGAGCTCATTTTCGCTTGGAAATCAAAAAAGCACGAAAAGAATCTTGGACAATTTTCATATCTTCACTAAATTCAAAACTCCTCTGACCCTAGTTTGGAAGAGAGTTAGAAAAATATAGCAGGCAAGTTCACTCCTTGTCAACCTCCAGTTATCAAGGTGAATGGTTGCGAGGTAGCAGACCCCCAGTTAGTGGCAAATGAGTTTGCTAATCATTTTGCTAATGTTGCTAAGAAAAATGATGATAGACCCTATTCAGCTCAAAGACGGATAATGGAACAGGTCGAAATTGATTTTAATACCTCAAGACATGAGCAGTACAATGCTCCTTTTACTATTAGAGAATTTGAATCGGCCTTGAATAAATGTAATGAATCAGCTCCTGGACTGGATGATATAACATATTCAATGATTAAGCATACCCCTGAAAATACCAGACTTTTCATATTAAACCTAATTAACAGAATTTACCGAGAACATATCTTCCCAAGCTTTGGGAGAAGTTAAAATTACTGCCATTTGTGAAACCTGGAAAAGATCCGTTCAAGACAGAAAATTATCGTCCTATTGCATTGACATCTTGTTTGTGTAAGATCATGGAAAAAATGGTGAACACACGATTGATGTGGTACTTTCGCCTGCTCAGTGTGGTTTTCGGAGTATGCACTCCACAACTGATGTATTGGTACGAATGGAATCTTCAATATGTGAAGCTTTTGCCAACAAACAGCATCACATCACCGTTTTCTTTGATCTAGAGAAGGCTTATGATACAACATGGAGATATGGCATTTTGAGGGTCCTTTATGAATGTAACCTGAGAGGCAATTTGCCCCTGTTTATTAAGGCTTTTTTAAAAAATAGGATATTTCAGGTTCAGGTTGGAGCAACATTGTCAGATGTGTTCAATCAAGAAGAAGGAGTACCACAAGGGAAGTGAGGTTTTAAGTGTAACCTTGTTCGCCTTTGGGTTAACAATCAATGGGGTTTCTAAAATAATTCCCCCAGATATAACCTATACCCTATTTGTAGATGACCTGTCAATTTCCTTTGCAGCATCAAGGATGGCAGTGGCTGAACGCCGCCTTCAGCTCTGCATTGATAATATAGTAAAATGGGCTGAGGTTAATGGTTTTAGATTTTCTGCCAGTAAAACGATAACTATGCACTTTTGTCGTATAAGGGGAATCCACCCTGATCCAGATCTATTCATTCATAGGCAGAGAATTCTTGTGTTGGTGAAACAAGGTTTCTTGGTTTGATTTTTTATAGTAAGCTGACTTGGATTCCACATCTGAAATATGTTAAGGCAAAATGCTTGAAAGCAATGAATTTGCTGAAAGTCGTGTCTCACACTTCGTGGGGTGCAGACCGAACTCAGATGTTGAGATTATATAAAGCCTTGGTCTTTTCAAAATTAAGTTATGGGTGTGAGGTGTACACTTCTGCGAAGCCAAATAGCCTTAAAATGCTCAACTCAATTCATCATGGAGGAATACGATTATGTACAGGAGCATTTAAATCATCTCCCACCGAGAGCATGCTTGTAGATGCTGATGAGGTGCCACTGGATCTTCATTACAAGCGTCTGCTGGTTCGGAGCTGGTATAGATTCCAGAGGCTACCTAGGTCTTTAACCAGCATTTGTATGAAAAATGAAAGGCATTGGCAGTTTTATGAAAATCACCCCAAGCAACCTCATCCATTTGCTTTTAGAGTAAATTTTATTGTCCGTGAATTAAATATGCCAAGAATCGAGATTTTACCAGCAAAATATTCAGTTAGTCCCCCCTGGAACTTTCCAGAGGTAAAATTTTGTAGATATTTTAACTTTACCAAGACAGAATTGTCCAGTGAGGCCATGCGGTCAATATTTTTAGAACATTCCGTGCAACATGATGACTCCATTGCAGTTTTCACGGATGGCTCAAAGTCAGATGCTGGCGTCGGCTTTGGTGTAGCCTTCCCTGATGTAGAGAGAAGTGGCAGGTTATCATCTGTTGCATCGATTTTTACAGCAGAATTATATGGAATTTTAAAAGCTTTAAAGAAAGTTTTAATTCGGAATGAAAATAATTTTATTATATATTGTGACTCAAGAAGTGTTCTTCAGTCACTGGAAATTTTTAACCCTTTAAACCCTCTGATTTTAGATATATTGGAATGGCTGCTCTTACTAAAAAGAAGAGGGAAAGAAATAAAGTTCTGTTGGGTGCCTTCCCATGTTGGGGTGGCTGGGAATGAGAAAGCTGACCAACTTGCAAAGTCTGCAGTCAGCTCCTCAGAACCCACAAGATGCCTACTACCATATCGGGATTTGTATCCTCTAGTAGGTCAGAGAGTTAAAAAATGTTGGCAGTCCCAGTGGGAGGATATTTTAAATAATCAAAAAATGCGTAGTATAACGTCATCAGTGTCTCCTTGGTCATATCCGTATATGCCAAGGAGACAAGAAACGATGTTGTGCGATTGAGGATTGGACATACAAGACTCACCCATGGGTGTTCTTGATGTCTCGCGAAAATCCTCCGTTTTGCGAGAACTGTACTGTGCCCTTGACTGTGAGACATTTGCTGGTTGAATGTCCCAGATTCTTGAATTTGAGACATAGGTTACTGTCTTGGGGTCGTGACAGAGTAGGTAATTTTATCCTAGCTACAATTCTTGGAAAGGATTGTAATATAGAGCAGTTATATATTTTTATGAGGGAGGCGGGCCTCCTTAACCAAATTTAAATTATACATAGATTGTCTATGTAAGAACTTATATATGAACAAAATTTTTATATAATATATTTATAGATCTTTTTATATGAAGTTTATCAAAAATTTAATTTTTTTATATTTAATTTATTTCGGTGTCAATTACCCAGATGTTGTGACGCCAGATATAATACACAATCAATCAATCAATCAATTTATTATCTATCTATTTGTTTATTTATTTATTTACTATTTTAATTATTATTTATTCATTTATTCATTAATTTTCATTTATTATTTATTTATAAATTTTTTATTATTTATAAATTTATTATTTATATATAAATTTATTATCTATTTATGAATTATTTATTTATCTATTTATTTATTATTTATTTCATTTTTTACTTATTTATTTATTTATTATTATTTATTTATTATTTCATTTAATTTATTATTTATTTATTTATTTATTTATTTATTTATTATTATTTATTTCATTTATTATTTATTTATTTATTTATTTATTTATTATTTATTTATTTGTATTTTAAATTTATTATATATATTATATATTTATTTATTTATTTATTTATTATGTTTATTATTATTTATTTATTGTTTATTTTTTCATATTTATTCTATTATTTTTACTATTTATTTATTTATTTTCTATTTATTATTTATATATAATTTGTTGATCATTTTTTTTATTTATTTATCTATATATTTTACTATATTATAACTTTTTTTATTTATTAATTTTATTTTTATTATAATTTTTTTATTTATTGATTTTTTATATATATTTGGTTTTCTTTTATATTTGATATAATTTTTTATATATGTATTATTATTTAATTTTATTTGATTTCTATTTTTTTTATTTATTTATTTTCATTTATTTATTTTATTATTTATTATTTATTAATTTTTATTATTAATTTTTATTTTTATTATTTTTTAATTTTTTTATTTATTGATTTTTTTTATATTTATTTGTTCTTTACTTTTTTTATTATAATTTTAATTAATTTTTAATTTTTTTAAGATTTTTGGTTTTATTAGTTTATTTTTTGCTATATTGTTTGTTTTTAATTTATTTATATTTTTATTCGTTATGTATTTGATTATTTTTTATTTTTACTTTATTTATATATTTATTCATTTGTTTTTTTTATTATTCATTAATGTAATTCCATTTATATATCTTTTATTAATTTCTTATTTATTTATTATTTTTAATTTATTTATTTATTTGTTTATTTATATTCATTTATTTTATCTATTCTTTATTTTTATCTATTTTTATTTATTCATTTTCATCTATTTATTTTTATATATCTTTTACGTATTTATTTCTATTTATTCATTTTTTATTAATTATTAATTTATCTTTATTTTCTCGAAAAGCATTTAACATAAGAGAGCAATTCAACATAAATAAAGGTGAAGCAAAAATATAAGTTATAAAAACTATTTTAATTTACAATTAAACTGAAAAAATTATGGCAATTAACAATAAGAATAATGATTGGCGAATAGGATGAGCCTGGTCGAGTTCAAACCTTGGAAAAACTTGATCGTGGACGTTCTCTCTCTCTCTCTCTCTCTCTCTCTCTCTCTCTCTTCTCTCTCTATCTCTCTCTCTCTCTCTCTCTCTCTCTCTCTCTCCGTCAGAAAACCTACATTCGGTCCGCACTATTGCCCTTTATTTTCCGAAACAGCAGAAGGATCTGTAACCCATTGCACGAAACATATTATAAACTTGAAATGCAAAGGGCTACAAACATAAATGTGTGCATATATGGATGCTTAGTCTTGAAAACAAACCTTGAACGTTAAGTAAACTATATGGAAATATAAAACCTCATATCAATGAAGGTAACATCGAATTTACTCCTTAAATTATCATTAACGTTCAAAAACCTAATTGAAGTAAATTTAACTAATGACTGTATCGATGACAAAATTTTAAACGTGATATAAGACCCTTCCGACTTTATTATATATATATATATATATATATATATATATATATATATTATATTTATATTATATATATATATATATATATATGGGTTTGGTCACTACACACTCCTTATACTAATAAACGTAACTATTGTTAAAAGTTTACAAAGCAAATGCACCGTACTTTTTCAAACCTTACCTCAACAAATAGCCAGTCATTTAGGTCCATAATAAAGCAGTGACGAAGGTATTGGTGATGATGGAAGTCTTCTATAGAGCTCTTGAATAGAAGGTGTTAGGTGTTGAAGACGATGACGTTCATCCATGAGAAGTTACGTCCAGAGCCACGGTTCTCAGTCTAATGTGTGACAGCCATTGCCTCTTGGCTGAAACAAATTTTCCTCAATTCCGGAGAAGGCTCCTTTGGTGCTGTATCTTATGATGAACTCTACGTACTGCCTTCTTCAGGTGGCTCACTGCCGACAACCGTTTCTAGGCCTTGTGTTAGGTGGCGGACAACCTGGCAAACTTATATATATGGTTCAGGAATGGCTCGTTACTTTGAAATTGTCCTAGGAGGTAGTTAGGTGTGCAAATAAAATGCATTTGCTTTTAATATAAAAAGAATCAAACTATTCCTGAGCAAACATTAATTACCATAAGAACCACAACCAAACTCAATACACATAGTACGTAAAAAATCAAATGCGCACTAATGTGTATTTTTCTACTTTTTCTACACACACACACGCACACACACACACACACACACACACACACACACACACATATCACATTATATATACTATATATATATATATATACATATATGCATATATATGTTATATATTATTATTATAATATATACATATATATATATATACACATATATATAAACACATATAATATATATATTAACACACATACACACATAAATATATATATATATATATATATATATATATATATATATATATATATATATATATTATATATATATATATATTTAAGACCATAAACAAGAAAATTCATAAACCAAAGATCAAAGCCATTGACAAGCAAACATCATTAATGTATGTAATCATTAATTTGAAGAAAACAAAATGTGTGTGTGTGTGTGTGTGTATGTGTGTGTGTGTGTGTGTGTGAAATTATACCACAGAGAAAAATGATACTCTGAAAAAAAATCCTTCCCAGTTTCACCTGTTTTCTAAGATATCTCCAAGAGGACTTATAGATAGTAGTATAAAATGCGATTTTCATCTTTTCCTTCAGTCTTGTCCTTGAAGACTGAGGAACGATGTAGGAGACGAAGAAAGAGTCGACTTCAACAAGAGGATTCCGAATCCACCCGAAAAAGCTTGTATCAGAGAAAGACTGGATTCGGGAAAACTGAAGACCTCTGGAATCCCGAAAAGGATCCTGAGGTCATATCCTGCAACATACCTTACCGCCAGCTCTTGTCGGATCACGTATGATCAAAATGACATTACTATCCAAGTGTATTGCTTTTGCTGCATCTGTGATTGATGCTGTGTTTTGGCAGGGAAACAATTCCCTGAGTACAAAATGGAATCTCCTTCGGGAGAATAATATAATCCAGAAAAAGTTAGAAAAGGGCCTCCCTGGACTTGCCTGGCTTGAGAAGACTCTTTTCCTGAGAAAATTTGCTCCATTGCCCGTCGTTGAAGTCGGCGAAGGTAACGAGGCAAAGCGAGGACCACTTCCATTGTTGCCTCGAATCGTTAAGGAATGTTTACGCAGCTACAAACGAAACATTGTCCTGAGACGTTCTTGCGGATCCTGCGAAGGTATAGCTCCTGCCCCAGGTTTGAAGGACTTCCTAAAACCCGGGGCAGCACTTTTATTGGTCGCCGCCCTTCTGGGCTGTGTGTATTTGGCAGGAATTGGGCGCTCAAGACAAAAGAACTCTGCAGATCTCCAAAAGGAAACAGAGGAACCTCAGGAAGAGGTACATCGACGAGACGACCTCCAAGCTGAAAATGAACCGCTGGAAGAGGAACACAGAAGAATAATCGAGCCGATTTATAAGGAAGTGGAAAATGAACCGCTGGAAGAGGAACACAGAAGAATCGAGCCAATTTACAAGGACGTGGAAATTAACTTCATCTCCGAGGAGTCTCTGCTGCGTCAAGTCCAGCTGATGAATTTCTTAGGCGAGGGATGCAACGGACGGACGGACATCGTTCTGTTCAACGGGGAGCACTGCGTCATGAAGACAACCAAAGGGGGAGAGCTGCCACTGGAGGAACTACAAATCTTGGCGTACTTGAACGGTGCAGGAGGAGCCCCGAAACTTCTGGCCACGTCCAAGCAGCGGTGCGTTATGTCCATGGTAGGAGACTGCACGATGGAAGACTTGATACGAAATATCAAATACGGCCAAGACTTCCTGTTAAAGGCCCTTAAGCAAGTCTGCCACAAGATACAGGAGGTGCACAATAAATCGATTGTGCACAACGACATCAAAGTGGATAACATCATTTATGACAGGGCCACGAAGGAGTTCAGTCTCATCGATTTCGGCCTATCAAAAGAAATAGGAGAGACACTTATGGATATCAATGATCCAAAGTTCTTCCGATGGCTCTTTTGGCTGTCCCCCGAGGCTAAAAGGGACCAGCCATTATGTCCAAAATCAGATGTCTACTCGATCGGAGTCATGATGGGCTCAATCTTAGACATGTTTATCTGGCCCAGACGAAAAGCCGTTGCTCTTGCGAACAGAGCAAAGTCTGAAAGAGTCGAAGATAGACCGACACTGCAGGAGTTGACGGAGGAGCTGGAAGAGGCTCTGAGAGGCAAAGAGTCTGGACGAAGATGGAAGAAAAAATTTGGATTAAAATACATTCGCAAGTTTTGCCGTAATATCAGAATTTCCAGCCCCGGACCACTGAAGCCAAAGATAGTGAAAAAGAATATCCACAAAACTCTCCCCCGACCAAAACAAAAGACACCTTTTCCATTGCATAAAAAGAAGCGCAACATTTGGGGCAAGATCAGAAAACACTTACTGACGCCATTCAAGAAAAGTTAGAAAAAAATAAAATAAAAGCAGCCCCGTTCCCAGAAAACAGCCGTTCCCCAAAAACCAATAACAAAGACAACCTCTGGCGCGTGTAAAACGTAAAAACCCCGTTAAGTGAATGTCATTGTCTCCCTCCCCTTCCCTTCCCCCCTTTCCAATATAAAGACAAACCTCTGGCGTGGCGTAAAAAACCCGTTTAAGTTAATGTCTTTGTATTCTCCCCTCCCCTTCCCCCTTCCAATATAAAACAACCTCTTTTGGCGTGGGCGTAAAAAACCCGTTAAGTTAAGTCTTTTGTTTCTCCCCTCCCTTCCCCTTCCAAATATAAAGACAAAACCTCTGGCGTTGGCGTAAACCCGTAAGTTAATTCTTTATTGTATTCCCCCTCCCTCAACCCTTCCCTTCCAAAAACCCTAATAAAGACAACCCCTTTGGCGGTGGCGTACAACCCCCGTAAGTTAAAAATGTTTCTTTGTAATTTCCCCTCCCCTTACCCCCTTCCAATATAAAGACAACCTTCTGGGTGGGCGTAAAAACCCGTAAGTTAAATGTCCTTTGTATTCTCCCCTCCCATTTCCCCCTCGATTTTAATAAAAAAGACAAAAAACCTTCTTGGCCGCGGTTGGTAAAAACCCGTAAAGTTAATTGTTTTGTTATTCTTCCCTCCCTTCCCCCCTTTCCCAACCTTATTAAAGACAAACCCTCTGGCGCGGTTTAAAAACCGTAAAGTTAATGTCTTTTGTATTCTTCCCCTCCCCTCCTTTTCCCCTCCAAATATAAAGATAAACCTCCTTGGCGCGGTGTAAAAACCCGTAAAGTTTAATGTTTTGTATTCTCCCCTTCCCCTTTCCCCCTTCCCCCTTCCAAATAAAAATTAAAGAACCATTGAACCTTTCCCTTGGGCCCCCGGGCCAGGCGTTAAAAAACCCTTAAGTTAATGTCTTTGTATTCTTCCCCTCCCCAATTGTCCCCAATCCGGAAAAAATTTAAAGAACAACCTCCCTGGCCGGCGGTTGTTAAAAACCCTGTTAAAGTTAATTGTCTGGTTGTAAAAATTCCCTCTTTCCTCCCCTTCCCCTTTTCCCCCCCCAAATTAAGACAACCTTGGCGCGGTGTAAAGAAAACCCGTAAAGTTAATGTCTTTGTATTCCTTCCCCTCCCCTCCCCCCTTCCAATAATAAAGACAAACCTCTGGCGTGGTGTAAAAACCCCGTAAGTTAATGTCTTTGTATTCTCCCCTCCCTTCCCCCTTCCAATAATAAAGGAAACCTTGGTGGCGTGGCGTAAAAAACCCGTAAGTTAATGTCTTTGGTTATTTTCCCCTTCCCCTCCCCCCTTCCCCTTCCAATAAAAATAAGATCAAACCCTCCTTGGCGGTGGCGGTAAAAACCCGTAAGTCTTTAATTGTCTTTGGTGTTTCCCTCTTTCCCTCCCCTTCCCCTTCCCCCTTCCAATATAAGAACAAACCTTGGCGTGGCGTAAAAAACCCGTAAGTTAATGGGTCTTTGGTTTCTCCCCTCCCATTTCCCCCTCCAATATAAAGACAAACCTCTGGCGTTCCCGGTGTTAAAAACCCGTAAGTTAATGGTTTTGGTTAATTCCTCCCCTTTTACCCTTCCCCGCTCCAATAAAAAAATAAAGAAACCTCTGGCGCGGTGTTAAAAAAAACCCGTAAGTTTTAATGTCTTTGTATTCTCCCCTCCCCCCCCCTTCCCCTTTCAATAAAAATTAAAGACAACCCCCTCTGGCGGCGGCGGTAAAAAACCCGTAAGTAAGTTTTGGATTCTCCCCTTCCCAATTTCCCAACCTCCAAAAATAATAAAAGACAACTCCCCCTGGCGCGGGGACCCGGTAAAAAAGTTAAGTCTTTGTATTCTCCCCTCCCATTTCCCCCTCCGATATAAAGACAACCTCTGGCGCGGTGTAAAAACCCGTAAGTTAATGTCTTTGTATTCTCCCCTCCCCTTTCCCCCTTCCAATATAAAGACAACCTCTGGCGCGGCGTAAAAACCCGTAAGTTAATGTCTTTGTATTCTCCCCTCCCATTTCCCCCTTCCGATATAAAGACACCTCTGGCGCGGTGGTAAAAACCGTAAGTAAGTCTTTGTATTCTCCCCTCCCCTTCCCCTTTCCAATATAAAGACAACCTCTGGCCCCCGCGGCTTAAAAACCCGTAAGTTAATGTCTTTGTATTCTCCCCTCCCATTTCCCCCTCCGATATAAAGACAACCTCTGGCGCGGTGTAAAAACCCGTAAGTTAATGTCTTTGTATTCTCCCCTCCCCTTCCCCCTTCCAATATAAAGACAACCTCTGGCGCGGCGTAAAAACCCGTAAGTTAATGTCTTTGTATTCTCCCCTCCCATTTCCCCCTCCGATATAAAGACAACCTCTGGCGCGGTGTAAAAACCCGTAAGTTAATGTCTTTGTATTCTCCCCTCCCATTTCCCCCTCCGTATAAAGACTCTGGCGTGTAAAAAAACCCGTAAGTTATGCTTGTATTCTCCTCCCCTTCCCCAATATAAAGACAACCTCTGGCGCGGCGTAAAAACCCGTAAGTTAATGTCTTTGTATTCTCCCCTCCCTTTCCCCCCTCCAATAAATAACATTTCAATTAAATTACAATTACTACAAGCCCGCCTTCATCACACAGCCGCATAGGTGTAAAGGGTGCGTGGCCTAGGCAGGCAAGAGATGACGACAAAACGATTTCCTTCGCTCCAGATGCAACCACTTCACTTATTCCAACCTTTGGTATGACCAGCATGCACCTGTGTAAGAGACTCTCCTGCCACTCCCAGAAGGGGGTTATAAAGAACCACGCCAGCAACAAACATCAGGAGACTTCTCGTACAGATGTTCAGCAAAGTACAAAAAGAGGTTTCTGGGATACTGAGTTGGGATGCCGCTACCTCTCTCTCTAGATACCTTCGTTCTTGGACGAGTGTAGGATTGGTCTAGAGGTATGTAAGGAAGGGCGGGGTCCCTGGGACTGTGAAAAGGTTGTAGGCTTAAAATCTTGTCCTTGCAGGAAGATATAACCTCCATAGTACATACCTTACAGTGGTGAGGTCGGGTGACTCTTGACCAGACAGTAGGCAAGAACATCTATACGTGGTTGAGGCTTTCGTTTGTGACGAATTGGTGCCTGTCAACCCGAGCTCTGTAAGGAATCTCATCCTCTCGAATTATGGATATCTAGGCACCAGTGTCATCGAAAGCTCGGACATGGTGGGCGCGCTGGAGGGCCTACTAGAGCTGAAGGATGGATTCGTCCCTGTCATTGTAATGGCAGTAACCGCAGCTGCTTTCTTGGGGCATCTCGACCAGGAAGCGGTGTGCCCATGCACTTTGCACGATTCGCAGAAACGCTCGCTGAAGTCGTTCTTAGGTCCATCTTCTGTAGTACTTTTGTCATGTGAATCATGGCTACTACGAATAGTAGTGGGGACAGTGAGTCGCCCTGGAAGATCCCTCTCCTGATTTTAACCTCTGCCAGTCTCATTCCAGAGCTTGTAAGTATTGTATTCCAGTTGCGCATTGTATTTTTGAGGAAGCTGATAGTGCTTTCCTCTGCCCCATATATTTTCAGGGATTCTATTAGCCATGTGTGTGGTATCATGTCGAAGGCTTTCTTGTAGCCGATCCATGCCATGCTCAGGTTGGTTTTCCTTCTCTTCCTATTCTTCATTGCCATCTTCTCTATCAGGAGCCGGTCTTTGGTGCTCCTAATTATCCTTCTGCAGCCTTTCTGTTGGCGGGAGATGGTGTTTGTATCCTCTAGGTAGTTGTACCAACTTTCACTAATGATACCTGTTTGAAACTTCCACGTTATTATTATTATTATTATTATTATTTTATTATTTTATTATTTTTTTTATTTTTTTTTTTTTTTTTTTTTTTTTTTTTTTTTTTTTTTTTTGCTCTATCACAGTCCTCCAATTCGACTGGGTGGTATTTATAGTGTGGGGTTCCGGGTTGCATCCTGCCTCCTTAGGAGTCCATCACTCTTCTTACTATGTGTGCCGTTTCTAGGATCACACTCTTCTGCATGAGTCCTGGAGCTACTTCAGCCTCTAGTTTTTCTAGATTCCTTTTCAGGGATCTTGGGATCGTGCCTAGTGCTCCTATGATTATGGGTACGATTTCCACTGGCATATCCCATATCCTTCTTATTTCTATTTTCAGATCTTGATACTTATCCAATTTTTTTCCCTCTCTTTCTCTTCAACTCTGGTGTCCCATGGTATTGCGACATCAATGAGTGATACTTTCTTCTTGACCTTGTCAATCAACGTCACGTCTGGTCTGTTTGCTTGTATCACCCTATCCGTTCTGATACCATAGTCCCAGACGATCTTTGCCTGATCGTTTTCTATCACTCCTTCAGGTTGGTGCTCGTACCACTTATTACTGCAAGGTAGCTGATGTTTCTTGCACAGGCTCCAGTGGAGGGCTTTTGCTACTGAATCATGCCTCTTTTTGTACTGGTTCTGTGCAAGTGCCGGGCATTCACTTGCAATGTGGTTTATGGTTTCACTTTTCGTATTGCACTTCCTACATATGGGAGAGATGTTATTTCCGTCTATCGTACTTTGAACATATCTGGTTCTTAGGGCCTGATCTTGTGCCGCTGTTATCATTCCTTCAGTTTCCTTCTTTAGCTCTCCCCTCTGTAGCCATTGCCAATTGTCATCGCTGGCTAGTTCTTTAGTCTGTCTCATGTATTGTCCGTGCATTGGTTTGTTGTGCCAGTCCTCTGTTCTTTCTGTCTTTCTCCTGTCTCTGTATATTTCTGGGTCTTCGTCTGCTTTTATTAGTCCTTCTTCCCATGCACTCTTTAGCCACTCGTCTTCACTGGTTTTCAGATATTGCCCCAGTGCTCTGTTTTCGATGTTGACGCAGTCCTCTATACTTAGTAGTCCTCTCCCTCCTTCCTTTCGTGTTATGTATAGTCTGTCCGTATTTGCTCTTGGGTGTAGTGCTTTGTGTATTGTCATATGTTTCCTGGTTTTCTGATCTATGCTGCGGAGTTCTGCCTTCGTCCATTCGACTATTCCTGCGCTGTATCTGATTACTGGCACTGCCCATGTGTTTATGGCTTTTATCATATTTCCGGCGTTGAGTTTTGACTTGAGTATCGCCTTGAGTCTCTGATTATTATTATTATTATTATTATTATTATTATTATTATTATTATTATTATTATTATTATTATTATTATTATTATTAAACTGAATTTAAATTATTATATTATTTTTGTTTTTTATTTTATATATATCGTTATTATTTCATTTTGGAATTTTATTATTATTATATCATAATTTTATTTATATATTACTTTTATTTATTCTTATTTAATTTTTTAGTATTTAATTTTAATTATTATTTTTTATTTATTTGATTTTTTAATACTATTATTTTATTTTAATTATTAATATAATTTTATTTTCTATTGTTGCTTTTATGTGAATTATATTTATTTATATTGTTGTTTCTTTATTTTTTTAGTTTAAACATTTATTTAATTATTCTTATTTATTTTTATTTATATACTTTATTTTAATTTTTATTTTATCTTTTATTTTTTATTGATATTATTCTTAGTTTTCTGGTTATTATTATTATTATTTATTGTTCTAGATTATTTTTATATTTTTTTATTTATTACAGTTATTAGTATTTTTTTCATTTTGGTATTGTTTCATTTTTATTATATTTATTTCATTATTTTAATTTTTTATTTGTTTATTCATTTATAATTTTACTTATTATTTATTTTACAATTATTATTATTTCATTATTTTTTATTCGGTTTTAAATTAAAGTTTTTTTTATTTTTTTTATTTTCAATATCTTGATTCAATTTATCATTATTATTTTTTAACTAATTTATATTTATATTTTTATATTTTAATATTTTATTATTATTAAATTATATATTTTTATTGTTTTTATTTATTTCCATTTTTATCTTTATTTTTAATATTGTATTTTCATTATTTTTATTTAGTATGATTTTTTCATGTGCATTATATTTATTTTTACTATTATTTTTTTTACCTTTTTATCTTTGTTATCTTTAACATTTAATCTTTTTATCTTTTGTATTTCATAATTTTATATAATTTTATCTTATTATTATTTTTTTTTATATTATTTAACTTTTAAGTTTTTATTTTATTTTTTATCAATTTTATATTTTTTATTGATATTCTCAGTTGTCTGTTTATAATTATTATATATATGTTCTCATTATTGTTATTTTTATTTATTACGGTACCATTATATATATTTTATTTTTTTTATTTTTTTATTCATTTATTTTATATTTTATTATTATTATTTCATCATTTTTATTTTTGGTTCTTATTAAAAATTTATGTTATTTTTTTAATATTTTCTATTTTCAATTTATTGTTATTTTATTAAAATTTCAAATTCATATCTATTATTTTTATTATTTTATTTTTAGAGTATTTATAGATTTTATTTAAATCATTATTACTTTTATTTTATTATTTTTTATTTGTTTTTTTTATTTTGTTTTTAATATTATTATTTTATTTTCAATTATTATTTTCATGATTTTTTATGAGAATTATATATTTTAATTTTTTATTATTTTTTATTTTTATTTTTATAAATTATAAAATTATTTTATTAGTTTTTATTTATTTTTTTATTTATACTACTATTATTTACATTGCTGGAAACAGACCTTCTTTCAAACATGTTTTATTAAAAATAATGGCAGAATTCACAGAATTGATTTTATACAAAATCCTTTCAATTCTCCTTATATGTCTTTCTGGGACGCTGGTATTAAAAAGCAGCTGTCCAATATCCATCATGCTATGGGTCGTCATCGGAATTTCTGGCTGGTGTTATCAAAGGCGACGGGGTATCAGGGACAGGCTGGGGGTCGGCAACAGTTATTTGGATGTGCCACGTAGGTCGGGAATAGGCCGTAGTCTTCTGGGGTCGGTACGGTATTTCTTACGTTTTTCTTCTTTTCCGGTTTTTCCTATAGGCGTCTACATGTTTCTGCCACCTCGTTTGGCCACCATCGGGACGGGATCGCTAAGCGCAATGATCTGTTTAAGATGGATTCGCGCTATTTATTGCATTCCATTGGCTTGAGGAGTCTAGTACCTCACTTTTCGTTGGACAATACCTGTGGCGTCACGAGCGATGTCATCAGGGGGGCGGCTGCTGAATTGCTGTCCTCTTCGTGGGCGGAGCCTCATCCTTTTCGGTGATGGTGGAGGTTCCCTCGAAGGGCATGCTACCAGGTCGTCCTCAGGGCGAGGGCCTGAGCTTCGATCACCTCAGGATCCCTCTGGTGCAATGATCGTTGTGGGGCGTTGTCTGCTTGGTCGATAACCTCGAAGTTACCGACGATGTCGCAGCGGCGGATTCTTTTATCGTGTGCAGTCCTTGAATATCGTTCCTTCCTGCGCCGGACAGGAGATCCTCTTGGAGAGACGCATTGACGTCATCCCGATGTAAGTTCCGAGGCAATCCTCGGATTGGGCACGTATATCTGTAGATGACGTTCGTCTTCTTCAAGGTATCCTGCGACGATGCGTGGTTATTCTTTATAATAAGGCTGCGTGTCCTCTTACTCTTACAGAATATGATCAAGTTAATCTGTTTGCTGTTGTCAGTCGGGGAAACGTGGTTCTTGATAAGTTCTCGTAAGGCTCGCTCGTCTTCTTTATATCGCCGATGGAAGGTAACCTTGCATAAAAAAAAAATTAATTTTCTGCTGGGGGTCTGGGCTGGGTTCCTGTGGGTACCATTTCTCCATACTCTTCCTAAAGACGTTCTGGATGCTGCGGTTGTTGTGTCCGTTGTTTACTAGGACCTGGGCTGCGCGTTCCATCTCCTTATGGGTGTCTGTCCATGTCGAACAATAGGAGAGAGCTCTCCCGACGTTGTCGCTGATGGTGGTGTCCTTATAACGTTCAGGGCATTCACTCTCGCCGTTTAGACACATTCCCAGGTTCGTAGGCTTCGTGTAGACCCTTGTGGCGAACACGCCCTCCATCTATTCCACCAGGACGTCCATGAAGGGAAGTTTACTTTTATCTTTCAACATAACAATATTATTTTTATTGTCATAAAAATGAGAAAATATGGCACTTTCATACTTGGTTCATTAGTGAAGACTTTCCTACACAGAAATTGTTTCAGGTACAGCTGATATGCTAAAATGACTAAGTAATCATCTTTCAATTCACTGTAAATTCTCAACCAAATAAAACGAACAAAAGTAATACTCACTGGAAAACGTGGATACATAGAGGGACTGCTTGAATTGTCGTCCAAATTGAAAGGGAGAGCCATGAATGGTTTAGAAGAATAATTATGGAAAAGATTAAAAAAAGGGGTCTCATTAAACTTGGTCAAGTTTGAAGTAGTATTAATGTCTGTCCCACTCACCATAAGGCTGCGTCTGACCACACCTGCTCCATAATGGACTGAGCTCAATGTTGGCAGGTGTTGGGAATTATGGTTTTGTTTATCGGCTGCGATGGCTGGGCGTCAACACCATACATCGACTGGTGCTTATTCTTTATGAGAATTGTAATGTCCTGTGGTTCGCGTGTTTGTAGCAAAATATTTGTAACAGATCACCGACTCAATCATTTTTTCCTAAATTCTTATTTAGAAAGCATCAACATGGATAAAATTACACACCTGATGAGTATCTCATTAGTTAACAGAGCAAAGTATTTATTTTAAAAACTTACTTTTTCATACAGACCTGTTACTTACAGTTAACCATTTTCATGAGCACAAAAGTGTCTTGTTGCTAAATACTCTCTGAAATAATGGAATAAGATAATAGTCATCACTTTGCATAAGCCAGTGAATCTTCAGGTTTCAAAAAGCAATTGCAGTTAATATCCCTACTGTCTGATCCTGAAGCTGCTAGAAAGAGGAGAATGGGGAGGGAACCACCATTAAGAGTATTGTCATGAGTTTAGGTGAATGAATTTATTTTCATTCTTAAAAAATGACATCTGCTTCACAACAAAACGTTTTTTGTTTCTTCACAACCCCATTACTCATTTGTATACCTATATTCGTCCCAAACGTTTCCATGTCCACCAGATTTTTTACCACCAGACAAAAGAAGGTAGTCTAACCCATCGTGTGTTTTGCTTTCCATGAAACTAGTGCTGTAAACAGCTCTGATCACAATTTCTCATGTGCTCACTTCACAAAGGCTTGCTTTATCAATACTTACTATTCAATTACTAATTAATCTTCCATACTTCCTGAAGGAATGAGACCATCGGGACTCATAAGATCCCAAAGGGGCACAAGGTGGATTCACTCCACAGGAGGAAAACACACCTTGTCTCTGCTCCCTGGCTCACTCCTGATCTTGTAATGTGGCCAAGACTGGAACTGGAGACATTGATGTTGTAGCATTCAAAAAGGACCTAAATACTAAATAAGAGGATCCCCAGATTTCATGGAGCTCAAGAAAGTAGTCACAGACATGGAAGCCGCGCCTTCTTTTCAGCAGGTGTTGACAATGAAAGCTGAGAAACACAGCCAACCAGGAATGTTATGTCTAGGCCATACTATCTTCTGTAGGTACTGCAACAAAAAATACCTGTCAAGGACCTGGAACGTTAAATTGATTAACCCCAAAAGCAAGATAGATATAGGACATCTTCACCTTCTGAGAACGAGGGTAAATGATGACACTCATGTGACACAGATTTATACTATTTCTGGATGAACCTTGAGACACTCTATGAATTTATGAGGCTGTTAGAAAACCAATTGTGGCAATTCGCTTACTGAGTGTACACATACACAGCATTTGAGCAATATGGATAGCTGGCAAGGTGTATCCATATAGTAGGATAAGATTCAGAAATAGTTTGTCCTGACGTATCACTTGGGTTAAGGACCCTTTACATGAAGAAGAACCTAATCAGTGACAGAAACTTTAGCAAAGCACTCTTACTAATGAAAGCTTTCATACATCGCAATTGCAGCTGCCAAGCTAAGCAACTTAACTGGACAACTGTTCACTAATGCAAGTAGTTACAATAACTCATCATCACAGCCAACTGAGCTGGGAAATCGTTACAAACGTGAGCTCTCAAGGTCTGCATAAGGAAGTTAATATTTTGTTATCGAAATTCTTCAAGCAGAGATTTTGGTTTACAGAGTTGACAGTTTTTCATCTGCGCACACAGACTACTTTAAAATGTACATGTATTCCTCTACATCAGGGGGTTTTCAACCCGGGGTACTCGTACCCCAGGGAGTACGCCAAGGGTCTTAGGGGGTACACACTCCCCTGGGGTCTCGAATGAATGTACATGCCGACCTTCGATGAGATTAAGCGAAAACTGCTCCTCGGCCAACTAGGACAGTTTTAGACATTTAAATAACTCCCTTTGCAGCTGATGTAATAATAAGACATTTTGTTTTTGCAGCTCAGTACCATAACCTTGAAAATTTACTGCATAGCCAAAGATAAATAATTATAAAAAAAAAAATCTTTTTATGGAAATCTTTGTTTATTGGTTATGTCTGGAGAGTTGTGTATTTACTTCCCCCCTGTACAGTACTTGCAAATTATACACAATGGAATCTTTTTTCCGAGTTGGTTTTGTTTTTCACGTTATACATAGTGAAGGGGGCACATTACTGACATTACAAATGTCCGAAAGGGTACAGGGGGAGAAAAAGGTTGAAACCCCCTTCTCTACGTACAAGTTCCATCACAAGTCCAAAAGTTAACCTTGACTTCCAGTTCTGTACTTTCCCTATGGCAAACAGCACTGTGCAGTAATAAAAGTTATATCCTACATACTGTGCAGACATGGAAGTTTGTATGTAGGAGACACTACCTGTATAAGGATCTCTTTCCAGTCCGGCTGAAAGCATGGTGGGTATACTTGCATTTTTCTTTTTGTAGTTTCTCCTTTGTATTGATCAGTGTGCATATTTTAAGCAACTTACTAGATGCTAATTTCTCTACTAACAATGAGGTTTTGCAAGAATTGGTGGCAGCTCAGTTACTTGCATAATACTGGACAGTTGCTGTGACATGCAAATGATTGCTGCATCTAGTTGCTTCATGTGAAAGGGCCCTAAAATTTGCACTCCAACAATATACCTTCCTAATACTGCGTATAATGCAGACATGAAAGAGGACAGGATTTCTAGCTAAACCAGGTAGCCATTTGTGCAAGATTACAATTTGTACCATATAGTAATGAGAGAAGGCAACTTTACCTGCAACTTTATCATCATCAATTAACACCGATCTACCACTTCTATAAATACCAAATACGACTTACCAACAAGAAATTAATTTGCACATGAACAATGCTGATAGTTTAGCAATGATTCAATGACAACAAAAGGCTTTTGTAGATCAAAGATTTGTGTTTTCATGAATACTTGACTTTTAGTATTTTCTTAACATTACACTCATACATGAACTAAATAGATCGTTTCATAAGTTACCTTTGCGAGTGACTTCCTTGGTTTCCTTTGCTTTTTTCCTCTTTTTGCACTTATTCATCCAGTCATCAGGATGCATAAGCCTTTGAATCTCAAGCCTGTAATATTAAGGATCACTGTTTTACATGACCAAACTCAAAATAAAGCTACCACTTACATTGCATATAATTTATAGAATAAAATACTAATTACTGTATAGAAAAATGAGGAACCTCATGAAAAAAATATTTTCCTGAATATTTACTTCCTGGAACAAAAGGAAGTTGACAGTTTATGTAATCAAATAAATTGTAAATTTCCAGTGTAAAATAAATAAAATCAAGTAGGCTGGTAGGTGCAACAGCACCTGCCTTGCCAGAGGCATGATGATCAAGCACTTGTGACCACAATTACCCCTTCTCTGAGAAGGAAGAGTTCAGGTGATGAGTCTGACTAGACTTCTTTCAAGTTTGCTAACACTTACCTTACTTTTCAGCCTACATGGTGGAAGAGTCCTAGGATGAGGAGGAGAATGAAGGCAAACTCAACATGGACGAAGAAGTAGAGCATTTCTTCCCTTTCCTCTCCTGAGTCTTACCAATCTTAAATACTGATGTGAAGGTCGAGGCTGGAACCTAAGAAGACGAAGTACCAACCAGAAGATCTGCAACAGGAGGATCCTCCTCTTCAGCAGTAGCCACAGAAGCTGGGGCCAGCCACAGACAACAGCGGTAGACACTACAGAGAGGTGTTGGTGGTAGTGCCTTTGTCTTCTCTGCCAAGTTGTCCAGAAATGCTGTGAAAGACAGACTACCAAGGATGTCAAGTATGGGTGAAATCTTTCGCAAGTACTCACAGACGACATTCTTAATTGGATTCAAGACAGAACTTGAGTAAGAAAATTATCTAGACACCTATAAACTCCCATAATGTCACTAATACACATCCTCTATACATTTAGTCATCTGACAGTAAACCATTTTGCCGTCTTAATATTACAGTAAATAAATAAATAAATGCATAATAATTATACAGAATGTAAAAATAAAACAGAAGAAAATTACGGTAAATGACTCAAATGAAGGTGGTACTGTACCTTGAATGTTAAAATCAGCTGACAAGATGGGGTACCATTGCCAAAAGCTACATCAAACTCAAAGGAGTTTGATGTGGGCAGGGGAATAGGAATGGAAGAGGGAGAAAGAGAAGAACAAGGACTTGGATTCTCCCTCTCCTCAAGAAGCCAGCAAACACCTTCTATCCTTCTTTCTCCACTTACAAAACTTCCCTCAATGTGGGGAAGAATATAGTAGATTTACATCAACCGTGCATCTGATGTCTAGGCCAGTCCCTGGCGACGCTCCTGATTGGCTGTTGGTAAACCAATCACAGGGCTGGAAACTCTCAGTCTCTCTCGAGAGTTCACATAGGCAGGATGTATGTTCCACCTCTCCTGAGGGAAACGTCTTTCTAAAGTATCCCTCAGAAGAGGTGGAACATACATCCTGCCTATGTGAAATCTCTCGAGAGACTGAGAGTGTCCAGACCTGTGGTTGGCTTACCAACAGCCAATCAGGAGTGTCGTAAGGGACTGGCCTAGATATCAGATACACGGTTGATGTGAATCTACTATAGAATCACACACCTTGCAGGGGGGGGGGGGGGCATGAGTACATGCCTTCCCTGTACAGAAAGAACAAAACCTGTGGAGGTCAACCGTTGGGGGAGACACGAAACACCCACCAGGATGACCATGCCTTTTGCAACAGTGTTGGTTGTGTGTTTTTTTTCCATACTCAAACAAAACACAAGAACAAACAAAGCAAATGATTAACAGACCAAAAAACAAAGTGGCAAACTAATCATCCAAATTCAAATGAAAAGTTTGTAATTGCAGCACAACTGCTCTTTTCAACAGTCAAAGAAAAAGTGAGTTGTTTGTTTGTGTGGTGTTTTTACGTTGCATGGAACCAGTGGTTATTCAGCAACGGGACCAACGGCTTTATGTGACTTCCGAACCACGTCGAGAGTGAACTTCTATCACCAGAAATACACATCTCTCACACCTCAGTGGAATGCCCGAGAATCGAACTCGCGGTCACCGAGGTGGTACGCCAACACCATACCGACTACACCACTGAGGCGCTTAAAGTGAGTTGTGAAGTCAGGTGAGAAAGTGGCAGCAAAATACAGGTTACGAGATTATGAATTTTAATTTATATGGTTCCCCAACACCATTGTCTGTTGCAATAATGAGAAAAATGTTCTTGAATTTTCTCTTGTTCCAGAAACTGACAATGCAGATGTTAATTTCATACATACGTGTAGTTTGAAGAAACATCTAAGTGATCTCTTACTTGTGCTTGGTGATTTGTATAAACTGTTATAGTTTGTGTATGTTTATTCATGTGTGTAATTTTAGTGTTGATATATTCGAATGTATTGAACACATTTGGGTTCATTATAGATACTTTGTATACTGTTTTGACAAATATCCCCACTCCAACTCCTTCTTTTGTCTCGGTTCTACCTAGTACAAGTTGTGAGACCCTGGCGTCATCTCGTTTATTTTAGAATAATCACTTACATGAAAAAGAATCGCTTGTACACAAAGAATTCCACTAGTTCGTGATCACAGTTCTCCCTGTTTTCTTCCGCCCATACCAGATAAACTCTCGAAGAAAGAATTAAGTAGTATATCTTAGTTTAACCAGATCACTAGTTCCTCATTGGACGAGTGGTTTTCGCGCTTGGCTACCAATCCGGTGGTCCAACGTTTGATTCTCGGCTCTGTCAACGCGGAATCAGAGGAATACATTTCTGGTGATAGAAATTAATTTCTCGATATAATGTGGTTCGGATTCCACAATAAACTGTAGGTCCCGTTGCTAGGTAACCAATTGGTTCCTAGCCACGTAAAAATATCTAATCCTTCTAGCCAGCCCTAGGAGAGCTGTTAATCACCTCAGTGATCTGGAAAAACTAAGATATACTTAACTTTTAACCAGATCACTGAGCTGATTAACAGCTCTCCTAGGGATGGCTAGAAGGATTAGATATTTTTACGTGGATAGGAACCAATTGGTCACCCAGCAACGGGACCTATGTTCTAATCACCAGAAACAAATTCCTCTGATTCCGGAGCGGGGAATCGAACTCGGGACTACCGAATCACGAGGCGTGCACATTAACCACTCGTCCAACGAGGAACTGACAAACCTTCGATCTCTGCAAAACCACATAAGGGGAAACATCTGCAAGGGCATCCTACAGTGAGCGGGAGTCCTTCCTCATACCGTC
The DNA here is from genome assembly GCF_015104395.2 of Macrobrachium nipponense. Taxonomy (NCBI): domain Eukaryota; kingdom Metazoa; phylum Arthropoda; class Malacostraca; order Decapoda; family Palaemonidae; genus Macrobrachium; species Macrobrachium nipponense. The sequence continues at coordinate 55,028,870 of NC_087218.1, read as the reverse complement.
ACAGTTTGATGCAAAAGGGCAGCACCAGAAGATCGACGTCGCCAGGGAGATTTGGCTGCACTGCTTTATGACTAAACTGTATTGACCTCCCAAATGATGCAGGTATGCCCATTGTGGACCTGCTAAAAAATGACAGACGAAATTTGTTGAAAGGCCTCACAACCCACTACCCACGACATCTACTACAAGGCCAAGCACAGCAGTGATGAACACTCACACCTTCAGCAGAAGGAGGCCCATAACACACACACTACCAATCACGCTTACAGCAGGAGGCTCCTGATGGATAGAGGCGCATTTAAATGAAGATTGTCATTGAATGCTGACCACCATAGCCCGCCAGATTCCCTGTGGCCTCAATAGAGACACCCTCAGCCTCAATCGGGATTGGTGCAGTGGGTGAGGTATGAGGTTGGACGCCAGTGTAACTTTTGACTCGCATCTAACTTTTGAGAAACATCTCATGAAAGTTTCAGCAAAGGCCTCATACATTTATAACGGTGATAAAATCAATGCAACCTGTTTTTAGGCCGTTTTTGCTTCCTTTACTAGAATATTGTTCTCAGGTATGGATGTCTGTTTCTGCCAGAGATTTGTCTCTTCTGGATAGAGTGGTTCGTGGTGATAGGTTTCTGTTTCTTAATAGCAGCAGTTATGACTGGTAGTGGTACCATCGAGAGATGGTCTCTATTTCGTCACTTTTTCACAAGTTGTATTTCAACAGAGATCTTTCACATTCACAATTGATTTCTGATCCTCTTCAACTGCCGAGAGCAACCAGATTCACTGAACAGCTGCACCAGTAAGCAGTAAATGTTCATCGTGTTGAACTTCTCAGTTCCAGAGATCCTCTATTCCTCACTACGTTGGACTGTGAAACAGCCTCCCAGAGGATGTCGTTCAATTCGAACTTCAGAAGTTCCAATTGCAAAGATGCAGTGCATTGCTACCCAAGTATTATTCTCCTCGCATATTAATACATTTTTATCTGTTTATTAATTTGTGAATTTCTTATTTCTTTTTTTCAATAAGTGGGATCTCTTCCTTGTGCATTTCCCTTTACCTCCTCTTGCTTCTTCCTAATGAACACCTTGATATTCTTTGGAAGCTTGAACTTCAGATCAGTGGTCCCTGTCGGCTTGTTCATATGAGCAGGTGTCATCCTCTTGATAATATAATAGTAGTAATAATAATAGGAAAGTAAATCCACAGTAGTATGCCTGTTTGATTTTTATTTTTTTAATATACATACAGCAGAAAGCTTTCGATGACCTGCACGGCTCTCCTTGTCAATCGAAAGCTTTCTGTTGTGTATATATTTTCTAAAAAACAAAATCAAACAGGCACACTACTGTGAATTTACTCTTCCATTTTACTGGACTCGTGTGATTATGAGTTTTCTGTGAAAAAATGATATAATATAATAACAATCATCATCATCATCATTTATTTTCATCTGTTCTATTGCATTACAAATATGTCCGTGTGGCGCACAAGCACGTGTCACCTCTGACCATGTATCCCATCTACTTTTTCCTCTTTCGAGAGAGGAGCCCCATGAGCTCTACGCTTTGTTGCCGAAGTCAGGTTTAACCGCCAAGTTCGGCAGACAATCACGGGCTACCAGCACATGCTTGCATGTCACCTGGGTCACCAGACCCTCTGGTCACCACTGGACATACTGTTGTAACCACATTTCCGTTAACGTGAAAAAAGTTATCAATCAACATTCCATATTGTCAAAACCATACTTTCATAAGACGCAAATAGTAAGATATTCTTCAGATGTTTTCTTAAGAATAGATATTTCTATCGGATAAGACGTTTACATAATAGAAAAACATTCATATGTTCTAATTTAACCATATAAAATTCTTTAATTATATCTATTAATGCCGAAATTTATAATATTATATTATCACTCCGTTAAAATCCCAAAACGGAAACAAATTTCGCGGTTTAGGTAGTTCTCAAACTGATCGATTATTTGCGATTTTTTTTAAACTATCGGGTTGCTAAAATAAACTTATAAATTTAAACACGGGTAATTAATTTTATGATATTAAATTCCATATGTTTATGGTAAATTTATTATTATATTGTATATGATAAATATGGATAACTTGCGATTTAAAAAATATCAGGTTGGTAAAATGAGCACATAGAATTTAAAAATCTGAACTAAATATCTTTATCATAAATTTTATATCTTTCTGGCTAAATTTGTATTATAATATAACAAAACTCAATATTTTGTATTAATTCACAATCGCAGTGTACCGACTGTGTGATCGGCCATTTTGCCCCAGTGCAAAAACATTCGTTGCGGTAGACTAAACACTATTTATTGACGCTGTGAATGACATAGACCTGGTAAGTATAATTGACCCTTATTTCTATCATGTTGAGTATTCCTTTGTAACGTACAGAACATCCTATAAGTCAGTAGAATCGTATTTATCGAGAAATATGAGAGTTAGTCTTTCAGAGCGGCCGTGTTTGTTTTGCCGTAAGCTTATATTGACGTGGATGTTACCGACAGGCCTGTCGGTGTAATTACCGCGTTTAAAGTTGAACCGTTTGTGTAATGAGTAAATGCGTCGTAAATTCATCAGTTAATGACTTATACTTAGGATGTTGTTTTAACGTAGCGAGTGAAATCAAGTACCTAAGACATACTAGGTACTATGAAGCGTCTATTCTATACATATCTAAGGCCTAGTATGCTGGCCTTATGTAATGTTTAGTCGAGCCTATTTGTGATAATCACTTTATTTTTTAATTAATATTGAAGTTGTTTAAAAATTTCCTTCCTACTGTTGATGTCAAGATGATTGTTTCATTTATTACTAGTATTTCCTACAAGGATAGGCTTAGGCGAGTACTGAGCCGTGTAGTAGGTATTTGACTCTACGTGGATACCTACCAAGCCTACCTTTAGCTATTGTGTAGCTAGCCTAATGTTCAGTCGTACTCGTAATCAACTTTATTATTTCTTTTAATCAGTTAAGAGCCTGAATACTACAGATTTCCCACTTGTTTTTCTCACTGTCATGATGATTGTTTGTTCTACTTGTTTCTAACAGGAGAGACAGACCTACTACCTACCTACTAGGTCTTGCCTACAGTGCTTCGTTGTTAGTTGTTACCATACATGGATAGGCTATTCCTAGCAACTAGATATAGGTAATAATATTTCGGTCAAAAATCTCTCACATTTTTTTTTGACTGCCATGATGATTATTTGTTCCATTTGGTGTTCATAGCAGGGTAGGCCTGCAGAGGGTTGTATTTTACTGTATGTGGAAATGGCCTACCTGCTATTACCCTTGGTTGTAGGATTACTTCATCATTAGGTAATTTAAGCCTTTAATAGCTCTTATTTTGCTTATTGGTTCCTAGCATGATAGGCCTAGGGTAAACGACCAGATGGCGACATGTTAAGACCACTTTTTTCACTCCATATTTAGTTAGTGAAACAACAGTATAATTATATCTTTAAGCATACCATTCAAAAGATTGAAGTTTCATCAACAAAATGAGATCTACCTATGAAACTGCCATACGGACTAAAATATAAGCATGTGAAGTCTTCGTAGAATATGTGTTTAAGGCAGTTTTTAAATCCAATATGGTATCTCTTCAGGACGGGAGCAATTCGTCACTCACATGACGACCACGTCCTCTCAGCTCTTATAACGTAAGTTTCCTATAGTCTGCTACTCTAGTTAGACTTGTTGGGCTTACCATATTTTGCAATTACTTACCTCCATCCCTATCCCTTGAAACCCCTTTTCTTTATTTCTTTTTATTTTCCTGTAAAATAGGGTGGGGGGAAATTTTACTCATATATGCCAGGGGGCATGGAGGGAAAGACCAACTCTTAGAGGGGCATGGTGATAAAAAGTTTAAGAACCACTGGCTGATGTAGCGGAGGTACATAACTAAGGTCCTGTGTGAGGATGTTGGTCTGTCCAAACAGTGTATTCTATCCGTTCTCTCTCTTGGAGGGGTTAGTGCTGTCAGTGTACCTTTTGCCCTAGCTGCAACCCCTTTCATTCCTTTTACTGTACTGTCTTTCATATTCTTTTCCAACCTTTCCTTACAGTTGTTTCATAGTGCAACTGCAAGATTGTCCTCATTTTACACTTTTAAAAACCTTTTTACTGTCAATTTCCTTTTCAGCACTAAATGACCTCACAGGTTCCTGCACTAGGCCTTTGGCCATAATCTTATACTGTATTCTATCTGCTTGCTTAGTAGGGCAAGCAGTAGGTTATGTAGGCTTATTATTCATCATAGCAATGGTGATATTTCTGCTGACCAACAGCTGCCAGCAGAGAACTCATTCCTATTATTCAGTGAAAATTAATGTTATGCAATAGGGAAGATCATGCAAAACTCCTGAGATAATAAATGTTCATGAGGCTTATGGGTAATTCTTAGGGAGAGCCCCACACAGAAATATTATTTATTTGTGAAATATTGTTTGACTATTGAATAGGGTCTATACAATGCCATAAAGGTGAGATGACTTGAGGTTTGTTAGCTATGAAAAATATATAAATATTTATTTAAAATTTGTCATTTTGTTTATGTTTATGCTCATCTCAGAGGGGTTGATATTAACATGGCATCCCACAGAGCTTGACTGCATAAAAACATAAATTAAAAGATGGTAAGTATTTTTTTTCAAGGTTTTCAAGTTATCTCGCCTTTACTTCATCATACATACCCAGTCAGAAAATATTGTCTTTTGGCCTTACCCCCATTATACCCCTTTATTATTAAAGATTATCCCGCTGCTTCAAGAACTGGGTGTGATTTTGATAGTATTATTACTGGTTTTTAGTACTGTAATGCATTGTATAAGTTTTTGTCACCTTTTATGAGATGAAATCCTTTCTAATTTCAGATGCAACATGGCATTTCCGCCACGACCCCCTTTAATGCCAGGCGTGCCGATGCCTACAATGATGGGCGCACCTTTCACTCTAGCAAGTATGTAGTTAAGAATGGTTGTTTTACCCCCTCCTCCCTTAGAATGATCAAGTTTTTATATTTTTCTGCAACTCCTTTAACCATGTGCATGGCTTTATTTTTCCAGTACTGATTTCAGTTATATGGTTTTCTGTAACAGGTTATGGTACAAGAGGTCTTAACTGAATCCTTCCCTTCTGGGTAATTCTCTGAACCCCAAACATATTGATTAACTTTTATTTTTTGCTAGCAACAACTTGCAATAATGGATACTTTTTGGATGATTTGGAATTGATGTTATGCAAAAATCTGCTATAGATGGCACAAACAAAGTTGTCCCGTGTGTGAGGCATCCCATCTGCATTTCTTTGTGCCTTTTACTTTTCAGCCATACATCCATTGCCTAAGGCATCTCCCCATCTAGCTGTTCAGCTTCTTAAACTTTGTCTTGCTCAAATTTTCCTCCTTCATTATTGATAGAACAGCCATGGGAGTGTACAAACTTCAGCACCTCTCGAGAGCCATGAAATGGAGAGTAACATCCTCTGGTGTTTTGTTTTCAAGTACATACACAGGACACTCTTGATTTGACTTGAGTGCTCTTTTTGTACCCATTCATGATTGGAAAAATTGTATGAAATTGTTTGAGGGGAAATGTTGAGATTTATGGTTGTAGGGTAGTCCAAAAAGTGTATTTCAAATGATTAAGTAAAAGAGTCCATGGGTTCCAGCACATGGAAAGCAGATAGCAGATAGAAATCATGAAGTTAAGATGGCTTGGAAACTTGGGAAGTGATGAGCGCCCAAGTCCGAGAAGGAATGATTATGGGTGTAGCTGGAAAAAGGCACAGAAAAATACTGGGGGAATTATGTAGAAAATGCAATGCTAGAGACCTGATGGGACTGGAGTTTGGGTAGAAATTCTCCAAGACAGGGAAAGGGTGAGAATTAATTTGCACAATTTTTGAAAGAAATGTGACAACAGTCTTGGTAGTGATAGCTTTTGCAGAAGTGAATAAGTAGTTGTCAGAAGTGTTGTTGAATGAGAATTTGTTAAATGGAGGATCAAATCATTTAAAGCTGAGGTGGCATTTCTTTGTATTATTACTGTCAAGGATTCCCCAAATTTAGATGTCTATTGTTTAGCTCCTTTTATTGTTATTGATGTTGCTTCTGTTTTGTCATTCTTGCTAACACCTGTCCAGCATATTGCTATTTTGATTTCTGCACCACAATGTATTCCAAAGGCCACTTGCGTAACTGCTGATAGCTTTTTATTTTGTTGATTATTCTTAGTTTCTATAAATTATACATGGAAATTTTGGGTATAGTCTCCTCATTCCATTCATCATGCAGGGTAAAGGACCAGTAACCTTGGTCCCTTATCCTGCCTTCTTATGTGTTACTCCTCATGTACACCCAGTCTCCCTCATAGCTCAGGCTTGCATAATTTATTTTGCTGCCTGATCCAGGTATGCCTGCGTAAGAATTTTAACCATTACCCACTTTTCCTAAGAGTAGACACTTTACCAAGAAGATCTGATAAAAAGGGTCCATTATTGTGAGATTCTGCTGTATACTTTTTCAGAAAAATTAGAAAAACTAAGACGTTAATTTTACTGAAGGTTTCACTGAAGTTTACTTCTGTTACTAGCAATTTGTAATTTTGGAATTGTTCTTTGACCCACATTATGGTTTATTTTTGTTTCCTCTTGCAGTTGCACTAACGATATTTTGCTTGGCTTCATTTTCCCAGTATTGATTTCTGTAATTGTGTGTTATAACAGAGGGATGATACAAGAGGTAACGAGTGAACCTTCCTGTGCCAGGTTGGTTTAAGGACAGCCTTAGCTGATCTCTGGGTGATTTTCTGTAAACTAAACTGTTGAAAGTTTTTAAAAAATGTCTTATACAAACCCATCAGTCATATATTGCTCTATTTGCATGACAGAAATCTGGGTCTCACTGTGCTCATTTTAGTTAAGATTCTGGAAACTCACACTGCGCATTCTATATCATGCCAGCTGTTACTATTTCCTTTTTGTCTCTCTTTTCTCCTTCTCAATTAATTTTTCAGTGAACAACTAAGAATTTTCTTACAGAGCCAATTTTGTTTCATCACAACATTATTGATCACATAGTTCTTGAATTGCTTGTTCAGAGGAGGCAAGCTTCATATCAGTCCTCAGGTAAGAACAGAATGCCATAGAACCCAGAAGGGATTTAGAGATATAGGGTCAGAGGCCAAACAGCTTGCACACTCATACATTTGGCTTATTGCTGCCCCTGCAAAGGGGAGCTTTCAAAAATTAACTGTTAATAGAAATATTATCTTTGTATACATAGTAGAAAATAATTTATGTACTTTAACATAAGATGAAAAAGTGGCCTATACCAGAAAGATGGGTTAGGCTACATTACTAAAGCATAGGAATGCAATGCAGAAGATAGCAAAAAAATTAACAGGACAGAGAATAAAACATGTATTTATTGTCACCCATAACCCTGGAGGGGAAGACATCAAAGGTGACAAAACAGAGCACTCACAAACAAAAGGAATAAGATGAATAAAATCAAATGAATATAATAATTGACATGCCAGGTACTGTTGGTGGCAGTTGTGATTGTGGGGAACTGATGATGTTAACTGAGAATGCTGTGAGACCAGGATCAGCAGACATGATGAAGCAATGAGGATTTTCTCAGCCTCTACTATTATTAGTCTGGTTAGACAGAGATTTCCAAATCATGACATTAAAGAAAATGTATGATTAATTGGTTTGTAATGAAACAAATATAGGTGAGAGGAAAGTTGCTGTTTCATTAGATTTTTAAAATGTATGGCTTAAAGTGAGCCTAAGCCATCCAACATTTAATGCTTAATAATTAATTAATTTATAGTACACTGTTACCATTTGTATATCATAAGATGGGCTGCTACTGTTTAAAGTGTAATAGTGCATACTCTAGCTATTACAGTACATATATTAGTCAAACAATTTTCTGACTTTTTTTCGATGTATGTATCGATAATGAATCTTCACTGAATCAGTTTACAGTTGTAGTTGAAAGCAGTTTGCATTGCTCAGTCATAAAGGTTTTCCTTTGGGATTCATGTACTGCCAAGTATATGTTCTGCCAAATAAGCTTCTTACTTGGTAAGGTAACTGTTAAAATCAGGGTAGCTTGAAAATGGCATATCAGTAGTCATGATTTTTCCAGTAACTGGTATATAATTTCTTATTTTACATTGATGGAGCTCCTTAACCAATTTTAAGCCAGTGGTATATAGACCAGGTTAAGCATCTTTACTCCGTAGAAATAGAATTAAAATGTTAAAAAATGCGTTGATTATTGTTGTTATAATTATGAATATGAACTCTATTCATATGGAGCAAGCCCACAGTGGCCAATGACAAAATTAAAGGTTCCAAAGAATATGGTGTTCATTTGAAAGAAGTAACAAGGTAATGGGAAATACGGAAAAAGTTACCTATTAGCCAAGAAAAAGTAAATTAACAAATTGGTAATTAAATAAATTATACTAAACATGAACATAAACATGGCCAATAAGCAGACATGTAACTATGTACCCTTTAGGAAGGAGGAAACTCCTTAGAATTGCAGATATATTTTGATATAGTATTTTGTAGCAGTGTTTGTGATGTAATATTTGTTTTTCAGTTATAGCGGCTTTTGTGTATATACATAAAATTAAGAGTTTTAGATTTTTAAGAGGTATGGAATTCTAAATATTTTGTCCTCTTTTATAGCAATACTTCTGTTCATAGCAGTATAGGCAGGTGTTGATGTAAGATGCAAAACACGTACAGTAATAAAAAACTTGTTTTTATTTTTTTAATTAGACACAAGAGAGAACATTGTGGCTGAATTATATACTACTGGATATCACAGATTGTGACTGTTCATCTCTCTCTCTCTCTCTCTCTCTCTCTCTCTCTCTCTCTCTCTCTCTCTCTCTCTCTCTCTCTCTCTCTGAAATTGACTGAGAGGTGAGGTTTTTTCCAGTCCATTTGGCATTTCCCACAATAGTTCCAATGTTGCCTTTCATTGGCACACACTTGCCCACTTGACTAGTTCAGTTTGTTTCATTCACTATTATACCTCTGCCTTTGAATACAACCAATTTTGCTATTGTGTCCTAGGATTCTCCTACAAGTGAAGTCGTCTTAGTCCACGAAAGAATAGGAATTGTTTATCTTGACAGGATGTTAATGGTTAAGAAAATGAGCTATTAGTACTTTTATTAAACTTCACAAATGCCATAAAATGCAGGTATCCCTCTCTGACTGATAACTTACTGTTAGTGCATGACGTAGACATTCACTGCAGATTTTGATTAACTGTGCAGCTTTTTCATTTAATTAGGCATAGAAACTTTTTCATTAACTACATGTTTTGTTGAATTTACTTTTTCTTGGTTAGAAATACAAATAAAATGGCATTTACAAATTTGAGTAAGTACTGCTGTCTGTTGTCTGTTATTGCAGCTAGTTTTTATATCTTAGTTCATTTACAGGGATAAGCCATCTGTATATGGTCTTTAGTAAAAAAAAAAAAAAAATATAGCATTTCTTAATTTTAATCATGTTTTCTTTCTAATGATTATGTTTCATTGTCACCACATCGTATAATAGATAAACATGCCATTTTATTTCATTTTTAAGATTCACTCTATTAGAATTGATTCCGAGATGGGCCCATGTGGCGTGCCACTTTTTCATTTTTTTCCAGGAGGACCACTTACAGCCATTGAACAGCATCCTTTGTCAACTCTTGGTAAGCGAGAAAAGAAGTCATGTTATGTAATATACTGTACTCTACCATCTGTTTGGTTCTCTTGTTCATAGTTGTTCTTGTTAAGGAAGTAAAGTGCAGAATTTCCTGTGCTCCTAGTGAGTACAACTTCACTTAGGAAAGAATATGAAATCATTTCCAGGGAACCAATTGGAAGCTGGGTTCTACATTTGTTATATAATTTATTGAGGAGTGATGGAAGTTACCGTACAATTTCACGAACGTGTTCTTTTATTTTGCAGCTAATATCGTAACGCCGGTTGGCATCCCCATAACCCAGGTAGGTGTGGATTAAGCATTCAGATTAATTTTTTAAATATACGTAAGTGTTCACCATATGTGCATAATGATTGTTTGTTTATTGATGTTTATTTCTTCTATTTACACAAGTGTTCATATTTCTTTGCAGGCAATCTCAAAGATCCCCACTCCGTTACCGAGCCGTCCTCCCCTGCCTCCTCACAATGCAAATAATTCTTTAGGTAGTAAGACTCCACAGACAACATCAACCAATCATGGAATCAAGCCCCCGAGTTACTCGAAGCGAATAGAATCGTCAGGGCCTGCTGTCACAGTGTTTGTAGGCAACATTACTGAAAGGGCACCTGATGTTATGGTGAGATACATTTTAAACACCTGTGGCACCGTTCTCAGCTGGAAACGAGTACAAGGAGCTTCTGGGAAGCTGCAAGGTTAGTTTATGTAGAATGAGGTACACTCCATTTCTTTAGTTTCTGGAATACCTAGATGTATGACAGACAGGACTCAAGAGTGTTATATCTATATAATTGTTCTCATTATTCAGAAGGTAAACCCTTACGTATTTATATGGAGCAAGCCTTCAGGGGCCATTGACTTGAAATTGAAGCTTCCAAGGATTACGATGTTCTGTTGAAAGAAATGACAGAGGATAACAGGAAATATAGAAAAAGTGATCTTTTTTAAATAAAGAAAAATCAACTTTCTATTCTTTCAGCATTTGGTTTTTGCGAATTTGGCAATCCTGATGCAGCGTTAAGAGCCATCCGTCTTCTCCATGACTATGAGATTGCAGATAAGAAGTTAGTCGTGAAGGCAGATGCTAAAACCAAAGAAGTACTGGATGACTATAAAGGTAAATTCATCTATGGGATTTTTTTTTTATTATTGCAGGTAATTTCTAGAAACGGTGGAATATTCTGCCTTGGAGCTTAGTACGACTCATGTACTTGGAATTGCATTGTACTGTACTTCCACATAAAGCACATGAGGGTCGACTGATTGAGTACAGATTATTTTATCAATCTATCCATCTAATATTTTGGTTTGTGTAAATTTTCTTGAACTTAAGAATTTTTTGCTCTCAAATTTGCCGGTCAGAGATGTAAATATATTTGTATGCATTATACAATATATGATTGGAGAAGGTATGTCTAAGATATATGAAGTATATTTTTATTTCAGAAGATTGTCATAGTTAAGAAACTTGATGTTTTGAATGTCTGGAAATAATTTTAAAGATTGGTTGTCTTTTGTCTAATATTATTATAATTATTATTTTATTTATTTTGTCTGTCACAGTTATCCTATTTGACTGGGTGGTTTTTATAGTTGGTGGTTCTGGTTTGCATCTTGCCTCCTTAGGACTCCATCACTTTTTTTACTGCATGACCCTTAGAACTATTTCAGCATCTAGTTTTTCCAGGTTCCATTTAGAGATCTTGGAATTGTGCCTAGTGTTCCTATGATTATGAGTACAATTTTCACTGGCACATCCCATAATTTCCTTATTTCGGTTTTTAGGTTTTGATTCTTATCTTCAATTTTTTGTCTTTCTCATCTATGGTGTCCCATGGCATTGCAACATCAATGAGTGATATCATTTTTTTTTTAATTAAATAAAATTATTTTTTTGTCTTATCATGGTCCTCCAATTCGACTGGGTGGTATTTATAGTGTGGGGTTCCAGGTTGCATCCTGCCTCCTTTGGAGTCCATTTTTCTTACACACTTCTGCATGAATCCTGGAGCTACTTCAGCCTCTAGTTTTTCCAGATTCCTTTCCAGGAATCTTGGGATCGTGCCTAGTGTTCCTTTGATTATGGGTACAATTTCCACTGGCATATCCCATATCCTTCTTATTTCTATTTTCAGGTCTTGATACTTAAACATTTTTTCCCTTTCTCTTCAACGTCACATCTGGTCTATTTGCATGTATCACCTTATCTGTTCTGATACCAGAGTCCCAGAGGATCTATGCCTGATCGTTTTCTATCACTCCTTCAGGTTGGTGCTTGTACTACTTATTACTGCAAGGTAGCTGGTGTTTCTTTCACAGGCTCCAGTGGAGGGCTTTTGCCACTAAATCATGCCTCTTTTGTACGGGTTCCTTGCTATGTGGTTTATGGTCTCATTTTTCGTATTGCCCTTCGTGCATGTGGGAGAGATATTATTTCCATCTATCGTGAACTCTCCCCTCTGTAGCCATTGCCATGTTTCATCACTGGTTAGTTCTTTGGTCTGTCTCGTGTTTTGTCCATGCACTGGTTTGTTGTGCCATTCCTGTTCTGTTTGTCAATCTGTATATTTCTGGGTCTTCGTCTACTTTTATCAGTCCTTCTTCCCATGCACTCTTGAGCCACTTGTCTTCACTGGTATTCAGATATTGCCTCAGTGCTCTATTTTCGATGTTGACGAAGTCCTCTATGCTTAGTAGTCCTCACCCTCCTTCCTTTCGTGTTATTTATAGGCTGTCCGTATTTGCTCTAGGGTGTAGTGCTTCGTTTATTGTCATATGTTTCCTAGTTTTCTGGTCTATTATTATTATTATCATTATTTATTTGTTTATTTTTCTCATTACTATTACTCAGAAGATGAACCTTGCTCATATGGAAGAAGCCCACAGGGGCTATTGATTATAAATTTAACCTTCCAGAGAATATGGTGTTCATTCGAAAGAATTAACAGAAGTTAGATATGGGAAATAAAGAAAAAGGATTGGTTGCACTTGTCCTAGGTCATTTTTTGCTCGATAGTAATGATTCTGGATTTTCAGAGAAACGGAAAAAAGCCAAACACGGCAGTGATTCATCACCTTTGCAAGACGAACTAGAAGAAGGTGAAGATTACCTTGATGAGGATATGAGAGTCGAAGATGCCGCAGCTATGGAGCGCATTAGTGCCATCCTCTCGGAGCACACTAAAGACATAGTCAATTATGTACCTCCTCACAGCAGGCACGAGAGGGTGGAGAAGCGCATGTCAAAAGTTCAGGAGAAGTTGGTGGCCTTGTCTAGTGGAGCCGATATTGCCAGCATCCCTACTACAACAGTAAGTGTATTTTAGTTTTTATCAGAAATTTTGAATGATATGGCATTTTGTCAAATTTGGTTAAACTTGTTTATTTTGTTCACCCTTGCTTAATGTTGTTGGTCTTCAGAAAATACAAGATTGACTAGTTATTAAATTGTCATACATGCATCAAACTATGTCCAGTAGGATGGGGTAATGCCTGCAGCGCGCTGTAGCAGTTACAGATTTTGCGCTGTCCCTTTGGCCCATAGCTGCAGCCCATTCCTTTTACTGCAACCCTGTTCATATTCTCTTTCTTCCATCTCACTTTCCACCCTCTCCTAACAGTTATTTCAAGAGTGCACGTAAGGATTTGCTCCTGGTACACCTCTAAAATCTTTTTATTCTCAATGTAGTGTTCAGCACTGAATGACCTCGTGTCCCAGCACTGGCCTTTGGCCTAAATTTCATATTCCATTCCATCTCATCTCTGCCACTTACTTGTAAACCATTTATTTTTTGTTGGCTGCATCAAAAGTTTATATCCGTAGGACTAAACTCTGACTGTGGTTGGAAGTTTATTTTCATCATTGGTGACGACATTTTGCATTTGTTCATATATGAAACAAACCTTCGGTCTTAACAATAGGATAATACTAGCGCCAAGCTGGGAACCGGTAGAATTAATAAAAAAAACTTGTGAGATCCAGGGACTACTATTGGCATCTGTACCAGGTCATGGGGTATTGTAGTTCCCAGAATGCCCTTGGCTTCCTTTGACCCATCAGTTACTTTCCTACTGCCTGGACATGATTACTCTATCTGTTTGCCTGTTTTATTCATTACTTTCTATCTGTTTAAAGCCGGTTTAGTTTGCCTGTTTTATTCATATTTTCCCTTTTTTCTCTCTCTCTGGGTGATCTCAGTGTGGACGTGATCTGCTAGGTGTGTGTACGTTGTGAGAAATGGAGAATTTTGCTTCACCAAGGGAAATTTCTTTGGGATCTCACAAGAGACAGGAAATGCCCTGGAGTGAGTGGGTTTCCTTGTTCAAGATTTTTAACAAAGGTATTTACAGATCCTCATCCAACATGTAGTAGGTGCAGAGAAAACGTATGTACTGTTACTAATCCTTGTTCAGTTTGTCGTGGTTGGTCGGTGGAACAATAGATGAAGTTTTATGGGAGAGGCCAGTACAAAAGAAAGGAGACACCGCCATCTTTGGATGACCAAGCATCGTCGATTTCTTTTGTATCGGCGATACATCAGACTGCTCCATATGTTTCATCACCTGCTTTTGATGTTTCCCATACCCCTTCAGTTTCTTCTAACGATTCGTTTTTGGAACTCCAAGAGGGGTTTTCTGTAATTTTATGCATAATTACGCTCCGGCATTCCCAGCAGGGAGAGGGGGAGCATCGACATATTTGTCCCAGATTTCAGCCCCCGATGCGCAGAGAATGGAAGGAATGTGGTCAGCATTAGGCCTACCAGGCGTACCAACCTTGGAAGGGTTGCTTTCTCGCTATATGGCGTCATGTTTCCACCCAGGCCTGCCGACAATGAATGTTCCGTAGGTGAGAGGGACAGCCATACTGTAAAGATAATCTAGAGCATAGGATACTTTTCAGTAGCAACACACTCCCCTTAATAATAGCAAGAGAGTGAGGTGATAATAGATCCAGGTACAGGGACAGGAGTGGTTTATGAGAACACACACTATGGTACTGATCCTACTGGTGCTGTATATAACTTCTTCCATTAATCATGACTGATAGAACTAGCTAGTTATTATGAGAGGGTAGTGTTCCATATCTCAACCAAACATAACTTTTGCTGGAAGAATACTCTTGCATAGAACCTAAGTTTTCTTGTCCTAGGAAAAATTCTGTCTGATCACACTTGGAGAAAGAAAAGGAATGAAAAATAAAAAATGAAATGGATAAAGAACGGGCAAACTGAAAAACCGGCTTTAAATGAGATAGACAGTAACACGTCTTATCTTAAAGGCGGTAGGAAAATAACTGATGGGTCACAGGTAGCCGTGGGCATTCTGGGTATACATGCCCCGTGACCTGGTATAGATGCCATTAGTCCCTGGATCTCACAAGTGTAATTTTAATTCTACCGGTTTCCAGCTTGGCGCTAGTAAATCCTAATGTTAAGACCGAAGGTTTGTTAGTTATGAAAAATACAAATTAGTTACAAATTTGGTATGTTTCATAGTGGTATCTTGGTTGTGGTACTATTTTAAAATCTACTCTGCACTACATTTATCATTGCCAGAATGCCATTTTCATCCATAACTTTTAAGTTCATTCTGTTTTTTTTTTTTTTGTGTGATTTACATAATTAATTGTTATTGTATATCCATTATTTTTAATGTTATATTTAACATCTGTTTTCTTTCTTTCCCTGTGTTTAGAATCTTGATGACATGGATGATGTAGAGGAAGGGAAAAAAGAGCTCATAACTCGAGAAATTACCCAGTTCCGAGAGCAAATGAAGGTAAGCTTTCCTTTACTCTCTAAAGTTCGCACTTAGGACTCTGGTAGGTGGGAGACAGCTGGTTCCTTGCTTCATCTGACAATCTGAAGATAGGCTTGAGGTGAATTTCCTTTTATATTGTTTGTAATGTTTTCTTTCATGGGATTTTAAATGTTGAGAGTAATATTTGTTCAGTCATAGCTGACCACATTGACTAGCCTGTCTCCTGCTCAAAGTCTGAATTGATATATACAGACTTCAAAATATTTTCCATGTCTTTACACTGCCATTATATACAACACATGGACTTATATCAGCCTTATGGTGATGAATCCTAGTTTGTCGTCATGTCAAAAGTTAGTTCAGTTTCAGTAATGTAAGGCTTTTATAAGTTTTCCCTTGGCTGTTTCTATTATTGCAAGTTCTCCAACACACTTGATGTCCTAGTCTTGATAAAACAGTAACTGTAATTTTTTCTAATAGTCAGTGTATCATACACCACTAAACTTTTGATTTCCATGAGAATCTGCTCAACTCTTGGAATAATCTAATCTAGAACTCAAGCCACAGAATAATAATTGACAAGGAAAAATTCTTAAAAAGGCTGCAAATCAGTGCTTCATTGTCTTGAATGTATGTTTGTGTCATAGTTAATGAATTTCATTTAAGACCTGATTTGCTGAACAGTGATTTGCAGCGGTTAGTATGAATTCACACAGGACTGTCAAAGAACACAACTCAAAGAATGTCCCACATCATCTAATCAGTCTCCATGACTGTCCCCATCCTGCTGCCTCTCTATTGTCATTCATTGCTCTTACTACCATTATGCTATTCTTGTAGACCTTTATTTTTTTTTCATTGCTTTTACTGTATAATGTTAAATCTAAATATTTCTAGCAGGAATAAAAAAGAATTTTTGTACATTGTAATCATTTTCAAGACTTGTATTTTAAGACCGTTGATTTTGTAAAATTGATAACCTAGTGTTTTTTCGAAAAGAAGACACAAACATAATATGTAATTCTCAAACATAGGCAGTCATAGAGTTCACACGCGGGCAGACGGCAACTGTCATGTATGTTTTGTACCAGCGACGGTGAGTACTGCATCTAATAAAGCACTTTAGTTTGTAACAGAAACAAAGTTATTTTTTTTGTAAGGCCACAGGCAAAGCTCTACAGGCAACCTTGTATCAACAGCATGCTTGGAGGCTGTGATGATGAGTTTCCGTTAGGAAGGACACTTATTCAAAGTGCAAAGCATGGTGTTTGGTACAAAGTTGACCTGCTGCTGCTGGCAGTGGTCCTCTTTTTTTATTTATTTTTTTTCTTTTCTTTTCTTTTTTTTTCTTTTTTTTCTCTCTCTCTCTCTCTCAGATCTTGAATATCTGATCTAGCAGCCAATGAGGATGGGCTCTTGTAACATAGGGTTGTAGCTATCTGGATCCTGAGGTGGCTAGTTATAATTCTGTGTTGTGACATCCTCAGAGGTGTTATCATTTATATTTTTTTTTTTACTTTATTTTTAATTAAGCAGACGTGTTAACTGTAGTCAGTGATCTACCTGCTTGGTCCAGCAACTTAAACCTGCTATCTCCTTGACCAGCTCCTGCCAGCACACTGACGCATCTCTATAGTTTATTTCAGTTCTAAAGAAGCACTCAGTCATTTTCCAACTTTTGTCACTTTGTGGTTGAAAGATATTCATTTCATGGTTGAAAGAGATATTCATTTTGAGCTCTTAATCAAATTTTGTAAGTTGTTGTGTTGCAAGATGCAAATTTCAGAAGTTTAATGGCTCGCTGCACTTCTTAACAGAGTGCAGTGATTGGAAAATTTGAAAGCAAGTTCTAAAAAATGCTAAATATCACTGGAACATCTTCATACACTGGAAAATGCTGTCATTTTTCACAGATTAGTCTTCTGTTAGCAGTTCTGATATTTCACATACTCTCCGAGCAGTTTAGGTTATATCATTCATACTCCTGTTTTTTCTCTCTACTTCAAGTCTGGATTACGTACATGATTCATGGGTGTTTTCAGTGTTGAATTTCAAGGCTAGAGCTTGTGATCAACATGAGCCTTGGGTGGTTGCAACTCTCATTTGTTTAGCATTGACCATATGCTTTTGTTTTAAGATAAAGTCCATTGTTATCCTCAGCGAAATTTCCCATGGCAAGATACAAGATAGTTTTTGTTGTCAGGGATTGTGACTTTGGGTTACTATGGAGTCCTTTATTTTCGTTATTGGATTCCAACTGCTCTTGTATGATATGAACAATAATACTTTGTCGTTGTGGACTGCAGACTCACAATGCTTGGGACAGATTGGAATGTAACCACAGGGCTTTCATGTGTGTGGTCTCAGTTTTGGAATTCATGCTGAATTTTCATTCTTGTTTTAAACTTCTCTCTCTCACTTTTTACCCCTTAATAAGTTTTAAGATGCATATCACATATATATCTGGGGTCCCCTTCTTGTCCTCTTTATTATTATTATTATTATTATTACGTATTATAATTATTATTATTATATTAGCCTTTAGGAATAACTTCGTTGGAGAAATCTGTCAGTGTGTCTTAGTTGAAATGAGGCGTTTTCATATAATAAATCTATTTGCAACGCATTACTGTATAGTCTTGGAAGGTTGTATAGCATTTGAGCATTTCATTGCCTCATATATTGTACAGTAACTGTGCTGTGTCGGTGTCATTTTGGGGGGACACGTTCCCATGAATGGTGTAACTGGCAGGTAAGGATGGCAATTGATTTATCATTGGTATATCTGCTTGTACAGTAAAATACACATTAATATACTTATGTACAAAGACCTTATGTGTTGGGAAGGAATATGAAATATCCTTAAGGAATCTGTTAGAAGCATGTAGTTTGTTTTCCATTTTAAAAAGGTATGAGAGTATCAAGGTTGAATAATATCAAGCATATGGATGAATCAAAACGTACAGTACACTTTTGGCTTATTTGTAGGTAGTAGTTTTATGAACTCCTGGAAGTACAATACAGTATATGTGGTGTAACCTAACCCCCCACCCCATAGGTTTATACGTATTTGGATGGAGGTTAATGGTTGTTTTGTCACCTAGCTGAACCTCTTGCCA
This sequence comes from Macrobrachium nipponense, assembly GCF_015104395.2. Classification (NCBI taxonomy): domain Eukaryota; kingdom Metazoa; phylum Arthropoda; class Malacostraca; order Decapoda; family Palaemonidae; genus Macrobrachium; species Macrobrachium nipponense. The sequence continues at coordinate 55,010,193 of NC_087218.1, read as the reverse complement.
TTTCTGCATGTCATATCTCTTCTCTGATGTATGATTCACCTGTCTCCTATTAAGTTAAACTTTTTTGTTTTTTATGTATTAGTTTGGCTAGTAAATAGTCATGTAAATTGAAAATTCAAAACATGATTTTTGTTCTAATCATTTGAGTATGCAGCTCCTTTCTATAAAGTGATAGTCCCCCCCTTTGCTTGGTCAGGTTTTCAGAAGGAATCGTTGCATTTGTAGGTTGTCCCATATATATATATATTTGTAAATGTAGATATTTTTTTGTTGCTCTTTTATTCAAAGGGAGTAGCTGCTGGGCATATTGTAATACCTACATAAATTTCTTGATCAGGGTAATCAGGATATTGGGTAAGTACAGAATTGTAACGGAAGTGTAACTACATCTATATCTCTTGAACGATTGGGTTTGATGTTAAAATCATTTGAATAAGCTGGGACAGTAAGTTGTATAGACCCATAGTGCCCTATTCATATATGTTGTTTTATCTAAGTAGATTTTTGTTGCTCACAGTTTTTTCGTGTAGTTTTTGCAGTTATGCACTCACTCATTATGGTATTATTGCTTTTTTTTTATCCAATTCTAATTTCTAGTGTAGTGTGTGTAGTCAGAGATGTTAATATTATATTAAAATAATGTAGATTCTTATTTCAAATTGCTGTTTGAACATTTAATTCTTACTTTCTAATATTTGTTTAGTCCAAAATCTTTCAACTTCAGTTTTGTTTTCTGGTTCATTAATGAATTGATTCCCTAACCTTTCTTTTTTTTTTTCTGTCAAGCACTTGCTAATTAGCTAATTCAGACATCAGCTTTGGTAATCCTAAACATTTTTCTTTTCATATTTTATAGCTTTTTGGTAAATTGCACTATTTTTATTTTTCCACTCCCATGATAGGTCAGTTTTGGTGTGTAGTTTAAATGACTTTGGTGTGTTTTATACAATAACTCGAGGTTTGATCTTCATCCATGAAAGCAGTGTAGACACAAACTTGTCTTTAGATATTGTTTGTATTTATTTTCTTTAGATAATTCATCCTAATGCTTGATGTTGCATGCAAGGTAAAGGTTTCTGACACAGGTGGATTGACGTTCATTTTACAAATCGCTTTCCACCCTGTATCTCTGCCAAGCTCTTGGTTGAAATCTTTGTGTGATTGGTAGCAGTATGTCGAAGGGTTCCAGAGACCATCAGCACAAGGAGTATAAAGGAGTTTTGTAGAGGTTGTGAATCACATGGTGATGTAGGATATAAAAGTCGAGGTATAAAACTTGCTTTATTTCAACTTAGACCCACACAGCATTATCCTCTGATGCTTAAATGCTGTAGTAAGTGTATAAAATTCTCTGGTTTGAGCTTGAATTTGATGTAAATTTAACTAAATGTTACCTATGATTCATCTTGTAATTTACTGTCTATGCAATGTATATGTAGTGATATTAGTTCCCCAAAGAAGCAGGTGGTAAAAAAAAGTTCAATTTAAATTTTTTTAGCACATTTGCCCAAGGGTAAAGTACATATATCTTCAACCTTTTCTTAAACTGCTTTGATAATGCATAGAATATTAACTTGGCATATGCTCGCTCCATAATGCCTGCAGCATGCATTAAGCAATGCATTGTAGGCAGGAAAGGTTCTTTGCTCTATCCTTTTAATCCCACCCCTATGTCAAGCTGAATTCTTTTATATCTTTTATTTTTATCTGATTTCTATAGTTCCTTCTGGCCAAGCTATCTGAATTGTTTAATTTTTCTTGCTCCACTTTTCATATCGAATTTAATTTAGTCATTTAGTCATTTAATCCAACCCCACAATTGTCAATAAATTGATGATCAGTCTCATTGGTCTAATAAGCTATAGTATTCTCTCTCTAGATTAGAATAAAATTATTTTTAAAAGGACCTGTTAATTATTTCATGATAATTACTAGAGCATTTAATATCATGTGTTATATATGCTGTGTTGGGTAAAAAAAATAAATAGTTGAATAGATCCTTCAGAGAACATGAAGAATATAGAGGATTCCATGTGCTCTTTGGTCACGCACAGTATAGGGTGGAACCTGGTAGGAGGTAAAATCCAGGAATTTCATCTCTAGGGAGGCACTGCAGTGTGGGCGTGAGAAAGAACTGCCCCTGCGTTGCCTCTCTCCATCTCCCCACAACCCTGGACTTGGCTTGCCTTGTCCTACCTGACATCGACCCTGCAGTTGAGCTTTCCGCCCTTATGCACAAGGCAAGTCCTGTCTGCCAACGGTAGCATCTTGTTCCAATTTGGGAAGGAACGTGGGTTGGGTAGGGCTGGGCTTGGGTGCAGTAATCATTCACTGATCTCGTTGGGAATAGTCACTGGTTTGGTAAATTATTCATTAACTTTTTAAAAAGGGCTTTTATAAAAGTTGGCAAGAAGATATAAGTTTTGTTTCTTGTTTTTTTGTTTTTTCCATAAAGACCTTGCAAGAGCTGTTTTGAGTTCATAACGTTCATGCTGACTGCATTTTTACCAAATTGCATGTAGGGAACATTGATATTTTGCTAGTCCTTGTACTTCATTATTTGATGACTATGAGATCAGGAGTCTGCCATTATATAAAAACTTTTCAGGCTGAAATATGATTTTGATTGTTGCATTTTACACTTAAGTATTTGTGCCTTTTTTTTTATTATTATGTAAGAGTGAAAGCACTTGCACTCTTTCTGTTGGGAAACTACTGCAGAATGGTATGTTTCCATTAAATATGTTGCAAGGGCCAGTGATTTGCTTGATCAAATTGAAATACCATACCTCACAACACAACAGGTGTTTAACCCTTAGGTGCTGCTGTATGTGCTCTCTCTCTCTCTCTCTCTCTCTCTCTCTCTCTCTCTCTCTCTCTCTCTCTCTCTCTCTCTCTCTCTCTCTCATATTTTCCTAGTTTTTTTTCTTGTAAACTTCCCGTCTGTCCCACCTGAATTCCTGTCAGGCGCAGCCAATTTTTAATGATCATATGGCTCTCTCTCTCTCCTCCTCTCCCTCCTCTCCTTCCTCTTCTCTCTCCTTCTCTCCTTCATCTCTCTCATATTTTTCTTGTAAACTTATCCCGCCTGTCCCACCCCGAATTCCTGTCAGGCGCAGCAATTTAATGATCTTCTCTCTCTCTCTCTCTTCTCTCTCGTCTCTCTCTCTCCTCTCTCCTCCCTCTCTCTCTCTCTCTATGTCCTTGTAAACTTCCCGCCTGTCCCACCTGAATTCCTGTCAGGCGCAGTCAATTTTTAATGATCATATGGGCCTTTGTACTGGTTGTTGGTTGTCGTTTTGCTTCCATATCTTTTTGCTTTTGTGACCCTTTCTCTCAACTTATCAAATGCCCAATTTCTTTTGATCTAAGAAACCTGTTTTTTCTTTGTACTTAAGGACGTCATCTTAAATCAGTATCACCTTTAGTACATTAATATGATGTTCAACATACTAAGACCATGTGTATGGATATTTCATAGTCACATCTTTTCAAAATGTTCATCCAGTTTTATGTTTTAAGTGTAAATGTGTTTCTGGATTGATAATTTTGCTTTATATACTGTCATAAGTTGTTGCTATATTATTGGATTCTCATATGTACCAGTAGTCAAGAGGTGTGTTTCCACCATTATTTTCAGGAAGCAGTATTGAGTACACATTTGTGCCTTTTCTACAACGGACATTTTGTCATTTTCCTGTCTTGGCTGCTTCCATTCCTTTCTTTATCTTTTAAAAATTTCCACTGCCTATTCTTCATTCTGCCATGAACCGTAGGGTATCTTGTGATCTAAAATTTAGTTTAACCTTTCAGCTCTGCATGTTGTCATCTAAGGATTAAACACATTCTAAATTTTAAAAGATTTGTTTAGCATTTTACTTTATACCTAAAGTACCTGAAGGAAGTACAAATTTGAAGCACTCAAGCCCCGATTGAAGAAAGTCATACATGCAGCTTGGTAGAAATGCAAATCTCACCTAGTTTGCTTTTCAAGTTTGATAAAAATCATTTGAGATTAAGAAATAATTTGAAGCTTTTTCCTTTCTTTGCTGAAAATAATTCGAGTAATGGATGCAATTTTGCATTATTTTTTTTTTAAAGAAAATTTCTTTGAATTTTTGAACTGGCAGAAATGGTTTTTTTGTTTTTAAAAGGGTGGAAGCCATGGAGATCCAAGTGAATGTTGCCTTATATTTTTTTTTGCAGCCAAATTGCTGAACAAGATAGTTATTTCAGTACGTGTTATAGTACAGTATATACCATACTTTGTGTAAGAAATTGAGCACCATTTTCAAATGTGGTCATGAGAAATTTTGATTTTAAGATTTTGGGGGGTTCAGGGAAATGCTGATTGCACAGATCATTGCAGCATTTGCCAATGATGCTACGGAATAAAAAAAAAAAAAAGATAAGAAAAAAGACCAGTGGGGGGACTGGATGTAATGGAAGAATAAAGTACCATATCTCTTGTTTATATATTATATATATATGCAGTATATTTATATACATATATATACAGTATATTGATCTTTGTCTTGAAAATTTTCTTGAATGTTAAACCTTAAGCTGAGAATTAGTTTTGTTATTAATTTTGTAATATGTAGTTTCCTATTAATTTGAAGTGCATGCACTGTACAACTTTTGCTTCATAGTCACTATTACTTGATTGCCCTTGGGTCGTAAGTGTCTGGAGGAACAATTGTTTTGTCGGACGATCAAGGCTGGATGCACAGGTTACTAGAAAGGACTTCATTTCTTAGGTTTCTTATGAAACATTAAAATGCTTTGTCAAAGTATAGAGATCTAATTTCTCTGTAGAATGTCTCATTTGCTAAACAAGGTACAAGTGCACTCATGGCATTTCTATTGTAGTGATTCAGATTAGCATACATCACATTTCTTAGGTAAATTCCTTGTATTGTTTCATGAAAAATGGCCTATTTTCATTCATTCAGTATTGCTGCAAAATTAGTAATGCTAAAGAAAACTTTAGTTTCGCCACCATTTATTGGAATAGTGCCCCAGAGCTTGATTCTTCTTTCATTCAGTAAATCTGTATTTAGTGATAAATTAAAATCTTCTGTAGCTCTTGTTTTGCCAGTTTTTGCAAACTTAATTTCAACTGTTGCCCAGTGAGTAATTGTGAACTTAGGACTGTATGTTTATTCCACTCTCTCTAGATCTGTAGATGTAATATTTATCAGACCATTTTGTTTTTAAATATATTATTACCTTTGGTTTACCTCGCAACCTGTAGCATCTGTACTTATGTGTCTCTTTAATATTACTTTTTCCCCATTTATTTCTTCTTGGATTTTGTTTTTTTAATTAGATATGTTTAGTTTCCTTTTTAGCATGTTATTGAGCAAAAAACTGTGATTATTTTTAGTATCTTGTTGATCCTGCTCCTCTGGCAAAAGCTGTTCTTTTTCTGACACTTGTGATCCACTGTGTGCAAAAAGGGATTGGCTTTCTACAAGCTAAGAGTTTGTTATTTTGTGTATTAACATAATAGGTAAATAGCCACATAATAAATCTGGGAAGAATATCAGTAATTGCTTCACCTTAGTCTAGGGCCAGCTCCATCGTGATGGTGTGTGTGTGTATGCGACAATATGCAGCGACTTCTGAAGGTCTTTGCCTATTGCTCTGTGCTCTTTGGCTTTTTTGTTAGACTCAAATGTCGATTAAATGTCCATTTCATTCGAGTTGGTGTTGCTGGTCATGTCTAATTCCTGAAACGACACCCTTACAGAAACAGGAAGAAGAAAAGGAAAGGGAGAAGAAGCTGAGGGAGAAGGACAGAGAAAGAGACCGCGACAGAGACAAGGACCGCGATAGGGACAAGGAACGGGATCGGGACAGAGAGCGCGAACGTGAGAGGGAGCGCGAAAGGGAAAGAGACAAGGAACGGGAGCGGGAGAGAGAGAGGGAACGCGAGAGGGAGAGGGAGAGGGAGCGTGAACGAGAGAGGGAACGCAGGGAGAGAGAGGAGAAGTTGAGACGACGATCCCGGTCAGGCTCCCGTGGGGCTCCCACTAGGAGGTCAAGATCCCAGTCTGCGGAAGTGCGCCGGTCAAAAAAGGAGAAAAGGTTTGGTATCATTTTTCCTGTTTGCTTTTGATACTGTAGCTTTTAAGACTTTAAGGTGCTAACTATAAAAGGTAATGCAGAGCATACAGTAGAACATAACTTTGCCACTTATCCTTATCTAGCTTTGGATATTCATTGCCACTTATCTTTATCTAGCTTTGAATATTCAACCCCTCATTGAAAAATTAATCATTGAGCAAGCCCTGTAAAAGTCATGAAATATGGTTCTTGTCCAACTGAGAAAGTCACATCCTTAAAGGATGAAAATATGTAAGAAACCCAGTTTTACAGTGTTTACAGGAAGTTTATGATTGGAATTAGGAAGTATTTTGACTTGGTGGTCAGGTTCAACTGTACAGTAAAAAGTGACCAGGTTAAACTTTAAAAAGTGGCTAGGTTAAACTGTACAGTCTAAAATGGTCGGGTTAAACCAAACAGTGGACAGTGGTCAGGTTAAACCATTTGTAAATTGACATGACGTACTTCATTCATGAAATTGTTACCACTTTAGGTCACCTTCACCTGTAAGGAGAAGTGAGAGAGACATGCTGCGAGAGAAAGAGGAGGAGGACAAAGAACGTAAAGAGCAAGAAAGGAAAGTTAGGAAGAAGGAACTACAGTACCAGGTAATAAGAGACCTATGATATTTATACCAGATGTAGTGAAGTTGGTTATACTGCATTTAATGTAAGAAGTTTAAACTATATGACCAACTTGGGCCATCCCATATAAGCTTTGGTCTCCCCTTGGAACCTCCGTATGGCTATGACCCCAATCACAAAATGTTTAAAATTCAGAACTGCCAATGCAGTTGGACACCTATATTGTGGTTATCCCAATTTCCAACCAAAATGAAATATCCAGTCTTGGAAAAAATCATTGTAATATAGCTCATGTGTCTGATTAAACTATCAATGGCAGAGCAACCTGTTATCTTGTAAAAATCCCTAGTCCTACTACCTAGCTGTCATTGTTTTGAAAGTGTTAACTATCCTTCCTGTTTATGCTATGCAGCTGTAGATGTTTCCCAGCTTTGATTAACTTGCTTTATATTTTGATGTCTTGTTTCTCAGGGGTTTTCTTGTCTAATACAGAGAGTACTTGTTTATCGGTAATCCGGTTTAATGGCGTTTGTCTAGCGCCTTAACAGGCCGAGTTCTAGTTATCGGTGCCTTATGGCGCCATAACATACCTAACAGAGGTGCCATAATGGTGCTTATGGCACCGATATCAGATTTTCAGCACCATATGCACCATTATGGCAGGGTTTTGGTTAATGGTGGTTTTCACTTGTCGGCACCACCACCCCTCACCCCGGGAACTGAACCCCCACCGATAACCGAGGACTGCCTGTAGTTCTTTTTTCATGAGTTGTTCTTTTTGACATATTTACCAAAAAGGTAGCCATTTTCAGTAGTATATATTTTATGGCATATTGCAAGGTTTGGTGCAGATTGTTGAAGTTACGAAAGTTTTGTTGATTTTTTAAGTTGTTTCCCAGAGAGATATAGATTGATACAGAAGGAACAAGAGGTATGAAAGAGTGATATAGTGTCGGGATATTTTATTGAATTTTTCCTGCTTTCTGGGAGTAAGGTTGTTTACAAGAAGTTACTTAACAGTACGTACTTTAGTTGATGTCTGACTTAACAGTACGTACTTTAGTTGATGTCTGATGCATAAAGGCTCGCCTCAAAGGGAGGTAGTGCTGTCAGTGCACCTCATGCAATGCACTATAGGCATTACTAAAGGTTCTTTGCTGCGTCCCTTTGGCCCCTAGCTGGAACCCCTTTCATTCCTTTTACTCTACCTCCATTCATATTATATTTCTTCCATCTTGCTATCTTCTCCTAACAATTCCTTCATAGTGCAACTGTGAGGTTTGTCTCCTGTTACACCTTTCAAATCTACCTACTCTTAGTTTCCTTTCCAGTGCTGAATGACCTCGAAGGTCCTAGTGCTTGGTCTTTGGCCTAAGCTCTATATTCCATTCCATTCCATAAAGGCTCAAATTAGCTTGCGATAAATCTAATACGTGTACGTACAGTGTTTTTCAACCTTTCCCATACCACAACTTCTTATGAGCACCTCAATATGACTGATAACCCCTTTAACCCTTAGTGGATGGACATACTCACATGAGTAGCAATAACAGGTTTTGGGTGGACAACAGAGTGACTCGTGGTGAATAACAATATTATACGCCATCGATTTTCTGGGAATCTAGTGGGAAAGAGGTGCCATTACTTCTATAGCCCATAAATTCTCTAATGGCAACTTTTAGACTGGCTAAGATGAGAGACTGTGTGGCTGAGAGCTTAGTTGTGGTCTTGACTTCAAGGTAGGATGTACTGCTTCTCTGTCTTACATGACGTCTTTTTATAAATTTTGCTCATAAATATACCAAGGGGTTGCTGTTGGTTTTAGTTCTTATCTTTTATGATAGTATGTCAGTTATAGATGCAATTTTGCAAAGAAATATTAGAAGAAACATGTATAAATCCCAAAAAGTTGCATCTTTGTTCTTGGTAAATTTATATAAATATTTTATGACAAATATGCTCACAATTTGTTACTGAATTTACTCCTTGTTTGTTGTGATATTTTCGGGTTGTAAATAGTCAATTGTAACTTTTCACTGAAGTTAAGGAAAATTTTGTAGAATTTTTTTTCTAAGGCATTTGCATATCTTCCTCTTTCCATTGAGTTTTTTTTTTTTTTTTTTTTTTTTTTTTTTTTTTTTTTTTTTTTTTTGTTTTTTTTTTTTTTTTTTTTTTTTTTTTTTTTTTTTTATTGGCCAACTTCAAAGGTTCCCCAGTCTTGGGTGTAGCGTAATTTTTTATACCGGCTCCTAATGGTTAAAATTTTTTATTCAATATGTAGGGGTACCATATATTTATCAACTGAAGACAGAACAAAAGGAATCTGTGTTCACGATGATGGGTCTCAAACCTGTCATTTTTATTTATTCTCCTTCCAAATCTGTTGACGGGTCACAAGGTTATCAGACAAATTGACAATATCTTGGCTTCCTACCAGATACGGATATTTGGTGAATGCCAAATCTTCTCTTGTTAAGTCCGGAAAATACTGCCAAACTTGCTGCCCCAAGATTGATTAATAATAATCTACGAGTTGACATTAACATCAAGCAACATACCATTGTCTTCAAGCAACTCATTGAGAACAGAAAACTGTCCAGTCTTATTAATTGATATTTTTCTTTCCCATTCTTTCCCAAAGTTCTAAGTTCACCTGAAATACTGATTATTCATTGATGAAATCGATGATGGTCTTGTCTCTTCCTTTTATGAAGAAGGGTTTAATTCATTAACCCTTAATGTGGACGGATTGATCCTCGGGAGTAGTAATAACAGGTTTGGAGTGGTGGACGGATTGATCCTATAGATAAGCTATATTTAGCGCCATCGATTTTGGAAAGAATCAGGCAGGAAAGAGGTGCCAATACTTCTTTAGCCTATAAATTCACTAATGGCAACTTTTACACTGGCTAAAATCAAGACTAGGTGGCTCATGCAAGCTTAGTAGTGATTTTGACTTCAAGTAGGAATGTATAGCCTGTCTCATGTGATGTCTTTTTGTAAATTTGCTTGTAAATTATACCAAGGGGTTGCTGTTGGTTTTTGTTCTTGTCTTTGACGAAAGTATGTCGGTTGTAAATGTAATTTTGCAAAGGAAAGTGGAAAGAAATATGAGAAAAAACATATAAAAATAAAAATAAAAGTTACTGAATCTTTGTTCTCGGTAAATTTACATGAATATTTTTCAACAAGCATGCTAAGAATTTGTTTGATTTTATTTCTTATCTGTTTTGATGTTGTGTGAGCCGTAATTATAATTTTACAAAATAAAATTATTTATTAGAAAAAAACATATATAAGTTGGTAAAATTTACAATTGTCTTGTAAAAGAGGCCCCCACATTTCCAACTTCTTTTGGAAGTTAGGGAAAAATTTTTAGAATTTTTTTTCTTTCACCAAGTGCATTTGGATATCTTCCTCTTTCCATTGGTGTGTGTGTGTTTACCCGGCCTGAGGAGCTGCATATCGATACATTTTACCCATCTAGAAATAATTAAGCCTACCAAAAGTCAAGTCAAGTTGAAAAACTAAAACGTTCTCACTCAATAGCAATCTCGCGACCCCCAGAAAAAAGTCTGTTGTCCCAGATTGACAACCTCTGATAATATAAAACTGACTTCAATTTCAGGAACGCTTGAAGAACTGGGAGACACGAGAGCATAAAAAACAAAAGGAACTTGACAGAGAAAAAGAGAAGGATCGCTTGAAGGAGCTGGAAAGAGAGGAAGAGGCACGACGGTTGAAGGAGTTCCTAGAGGATTATGACGACGAAAGAGATGATCCAAAATATTATAAGTGAGTAATTTGGATATTGTTTAGCAGCAAAATATTTTCAATTTTTTCTCATTTTAATTTAAGAGTTTTCTGTACGATTACACAGGTCACAATGCAAGGGTGGGAGTCATAATCCTGTGGTAAAGATTTTTCAGTTATATAGCAGATAAGCCGTAGAATTCCGTGACTAAGAAAGAAAAATGAGTTGAGTTTTAAGTGTAGTTGTATACATTCAGATGACTGAGAATTTTTTACTCTTTACATTTTAAATGTCAAATATTTTTTCCTGTAAAGATCTTTTTCTGAATTGCACATGTTAGTAGAACTGACCAGGTATTGAATATGCCCTTGTAAATCATTCAACATATCTAGACAACAAAATGCCATTTCTAATTTTTATTTTAATGCTTATTAACAAACCATAATCTGGCAGACAAAGAGATCAGAATAGCTTAGTGTTTTGATGTTCTCTCAGTGGTGTGGTGTCTAAGACTTATAATACTTCTTTTTCAGGGGACATGCTTTCCAGAGAAGATTATTAGACCGGGAACAGGAAAAAGAAATGGACACAAGAGACAGAGTCAAAGAAAAAGAGGAGCTGGAAGAGTTGAGAGCCAAAATATTAGCGGAAGGTCACGACAATCCAGATGCAGCCTTCCAGAAGGTTTGTTTATAAGTTGTTGTTTTGAGATCTGTATCACAAGGAAGTTTGTAAACCTAAGAAAGGAAGTGTTATGCTTACAACCCTTTGCCTTACTCAGTATTTATAAATATTCCTACAATTGTGACCAATAATGATGTTAGTTTGTGTTGAAGTTGATTCATATGTGCATGTAGAGAAAAACATGAATAATACTTGTAGGAATCTTTTTAAAGTGTGACTAATAACCAGCTTCACTGATTGAGGACATTGTATAAATACTCACCATTGACATATTCTAGGCATGTGCAGAGAGAGAGGAACAGTATCGCCCCAAGTTGTTAATTAAGCCAGCTGAACGCAAGATTCCTCCTGTGACCTCAGTTCCTGATGAACCTCCACCAGCTCAGCCACAAACTCCAGATCAGCCGCCGTTACCTGTTGCACCTCCTGAATCAGATTCAGATTCTGATGGCCACATGTCTGATGCTCCTCCTGAACCTATGCCCGACATGAATGACGATTCTCAGTCAAGAGGTAAGGGTTTTTTAATGACAATTAGTAGATATTGTAAGGTCCCCGCTCATAGTTTGCATCACCGCACGTGTTTATCGTGTTTTTTGCTAATTTTGCTGTAAAAACTGGTTGCTAAGTAGCCATCAGGGAGCCAAAGAAAGCTGCAGGTGCCACCACTTCGGTAAAAAAGACCAAGAATACAGTTGAAGTTCAGAAAGAACTTGTAGCAAAGTATGAAAGTGGTGCACGTTATGGCCACAAGTTGCCAATTTTATGGTGCTAGACAAGCTCCATAAAACCGGATTGCCATTAACTGGGTCCGCCGATATCCTGGGACTGCCTGTATAATATATATATATATATATATATATATATATTATATAATAAGTGGCGAGCCTGGTTAGCGGCAGTGTTCGATAAATGAAAACCACCATTAACTGAAACTGTGGTTATAGCTCTTCTGGCACCACAAGTTTCAGTTAATGGCACCTTGTTAGGTATGTTTGGTGCCATAATATTATCAGCTTCTATAACAGTGGCGGCTCGTGGATCATTTACGGGGGTGCTGTTACTTAAGTAACAGCACCCCCGGAATGATAGCCACGAGAATCATTCACGGGGGTGCTGTTACTTAATTTCTTTTTTAGATTCCTTCATATCAACTGCATAAACACACGCATTATTTATATATATATATATGTGTGTGTGTGTGTGTGTGTGTGTGTGTGTGTGTGTGTGTGTGTATTTATATTTATATATAATGCGTGTGTTTATGCAGTTAATATGAAGGAATCTAAAAAAGAAATTAAGTAATAGCACCCCCGGAAAGATAGCCACAAGCCGCCACTGTTCTGTAAGTGCCAATAATTGAAACTTGGCACATTATAGCCAATTTTACCAAGTCTGCTGATATATTCAAACTTTAGGTATTGTAAAATGTCAAGAAATTGTGATTGACAGTATATTGAGATGCCAAAAAATTCAAGAATTTTGTAATAGTTGGTGCCATCCTGATTTTAATGGTGGTTCTTGCTGTTTTACTTAATTCCTGTGTATTTTTATATTCTGAATGGTCTCATTTTGATATTTTGCTCAAATTTGTGTACAGTATCTTTGTCCTATCTTTACCCTTCTTTTGTCACTTTTTCCTTTTGGGGGCTGTTGTTGCCTACAGTGTGCCTCATATGTTATAATGTCCCTTTTTCCCCTTCTTGTAGCTTTTATTTATACATACTTTTTTCATGTATTCTGCTTGCTGCCATCCCTGAACTTCTCCGTGGCACTAAGCTTCCCCATTCATCCTTCTTAATGTGGCACCCTGTGTCTGCATTGCTGTATTGATTTGAATTACTTTATATAAGAAAAGTTTTGTTTGTTTTGATTGTATTTATTCATGATATTTTACCTTTTTTTATTTTTGTCTTTACAGATACCTTCCCATCAGCGGATGTTACCCCAACTCCACCTAAGAGAAAGAAGCTAGACGTAAAAGATGTATTTAATCAAGATGACGATGATTTACCTCAAAAAAAGAAAAAATTACCTCTTCCAGGTTTGTTGGTTAAATGTGTGTTAAACAAAAGTGGATTTCAACCAAACCACTCCAAACCAAAGACAATCTAGTGTAATCTGATGTGATAAGTCAGGGAGGGACTCCATGAAATTCCAACCCACTTCCTGGTCCCAGGGCTGGTTCTGCTTGCATTTACAGTTTCTGTGATTGTTTTCCTGCTTCTGTGTAAGGATAGTTTCATACATTCAAACTTACCTGTCAGATATATACATAGCTATCGACTCCGTCGTTCCCGACAGAATTTCAAATTTCGCGGCACTCGCTACAGGTAGGTCAGGTGATCTACCGCCCTGCTCTGGGTGGCAGGGCTAGGAAACTATTCCCGTTTTCTAATCATAATCTCTCGTCGCCGGCTGTATCAACATTGTTGTTACTTCCTCCTGACTAGAATTCGTTTTTCGCAAAGCTTTGATCATCTCTCGCTGATATTGGTGACGTACTTGGATCGTTGTTTGCATTCGCTATCGTGGACTGTTTTTGGACTTGGTTTTTGGAATTTGTGAATATGTCTGATTCTAGTGTTAGTTTCAGAGTGTGTGTGAATGAGGGCTGTAAGGTGAGGATCCGAAAGCTTCGGTAGATCCTCACACTAGTTGTAGGGGGTGTAGAATGGTTGAATGTTCGATTGAGAATACGTGTAATGAGTGTGAGAATCTGAATGCACAAGAGTGGAAGAATCTAACTTCTTATTTGAAGAAGTTAGAGAGAGATAGAGAGAGGAAGGCGGCTTATAAAACCCGCAGTATGACTGCCTCTCATGATTTACTGTCTAGCTCTGTAGCTTCTTCCTATGATGATAATAACCATTCTGTTTCAGCCCGTTCACATCTTGCTAATCCCTCTAGTTCTGCTTCGGAAATAGCAGAACTTAGAGCTTCCCTTCAGAAAATGCAGGAAAAAGTCGCAGCATTGGAAGGTAAGGAAAGTGAATGTGGCAGTGATATTAGTGTCCCAGTGTAGTGGAGGGGGCGTCTGGTCGTCTCTGCGACGCTCCAGGCCTAGACCTCTTCCAAGCTCCCTGGCCCGAGGAGAAGGAAAGTCGAAAGCCGTACGGGGTTGTGGAGAATCCCCAACGATCAGGCGTCCCTTCGGCAGAATCGATCGTATCGACTGCCAAAGACCGCTATAGGAAAAGCATCCATTCGAGAGTGCTTTTCGTCGTCGAGTTCGCCTTCGCCGAGAAGAGGATGGAAGGAGTCGAATCTTTCCCGTCCTTTGAAGAGGAGTAAGAAAGAGCCACGAGCTCAATTCGAGTCCCGAGCGCTTCTCAGAAGGAGGAGCACCTTCGGTAATAAAGAGGCGAGAATACAGTCAGACTCTGGGTCTGGAAGAGATCCTAGAGCGCATTCCAGATCTCCCTCTTCCTAATGCGGAAGATTCCTCAACCAAGAAAATTTGAAGTAGGAACTCGTTATAAGGAGCCTACTCGTAAGAAGGATGATAGGCTTCCTATTAAAAGATCTAAATACTATCTCCTGCCAGGCGCGACGCATCTTCAGGGGAGTTGTCGCACAGGCGGCCATCTCTCGTTGCGCTAGACAGGAGAGAGGTAAGAAAGGAAGCTACTCCTGTCAAGAGTAGGGCGCCAACCAGCAGCCAGACTCCGAGTAGGCGCAACGAGCAGTACAAGATTTCAAGATCTTCAATCAAGAAAAAACGCCAAGAGTTACCTGAAGAGGAAGATCCTGTTAGGAGTAGAGCACTTGTGAGACGGAAAGCGCCTACTAAACATCAGACGCATGCTAAGGATCAAGAGTATTCGGAACGGCGTACTCCTACAAGACACCAGGAGTCGTCGGGCCTAGATACTCCTCCCAGGCGCCAGGAGTATTCGGAACTTAATACTCCTACCACACGCCAGGAGTATTCTGAACAAAATGCGCCTTCTAAAAGCCAGGAGTATTCGAGGCGCTTTGCGCCTGCCAGGCGCCAGGAGTATTCCAGGCGCGTTACTCCTCCCGGCGCCAGGAGTATTCCGAAGCTTATACTCCTCCCAGGCGCCAGGAGTATTCGGAACTTAATACTCCTACCACGCGCCAGGAGTATTCTGAAACAAAATGCGCCTGATAAAAGCCAGGAGTATTCGAGGCGCTTTGCGCCTGCCAGCGCCAGGAGTATTCCAGGCGCGTTACTCCTCCCAGGCGCCAGGAGTATTTCGAAGCTAATTACTCCTCCCAGGCGCAGGGAGTACTCGGAACTTAATACTCCTACAACGCGCCAGGAGGATTCTAAACAAAATGCGCCTACTGAAAGCCAGGAGTATTCGAGGCGCTTTGCGCCTGCCAGGCGCCAGGAGTATTCCAAGCACGTTACTCCTCCCAGGCGAGATACTCCTACTGTACACCAGGCGCATTCCTCGGAAGAACCTGACACTCGTAAGAGAGTAAGAGAAGAGTCAGTAGAAAGAAGAGAACCTTCTCCTTCCGAGCCTATCAACCCAGAAGATGCCTCGGAGGACGAAATGAAGGAAGGATCTTCTAATTATAAAGTTCTTTCGTCCCTTTTGTTGGAGGAATATGGAGACTCTTTTGACGCCAGCTGCTCCCCCTTCGCCACGCTCGCAGTTTTCAAGCACGAAAACACTCAAGTCTTCTCTTTCCTTAAAATGAAGCCTGCCATTTCAAATGAGGAGAGCTCTACAATCTCTTGACTCCTGGTTCAAGAAGAAGAAGGAGTTAGTTAGGAGGACGGTCTTTGTATGCCTCCCGCTAAAACTTACAGGGAGGAGAGGAATTTGGTATGAAACGGGAGAGGATATGGGACTATCTCTGTCCGTTTCAGCTGAGTCAGACTTCTCGAGTTTGGTGGATTCGTCGAGAAGGCACGCCTTGAATTGCAGCGAAGGTTACATGGGGGCTTTCGGAAACGGATCACCTCATCAAGGGACTTTTCATACTTAGAATGTTTTTAACTTCTTAGATTGGTCCCTGGGGTTCTGGCCAAGAAATCTCAAGAAAATGAACAACTCGACCCAGAAACCCTGAATTGCATCCTCGCCTGTATTGATAAGGCTGTTCAGGATGGATCGGCTGAGGTATGCTCCCTATATGGTGCAGGAGTTTTAAAGAAAAGGGCGGTGCACAGTGCTTTCCTCACGAAGGCCGTCTCTCATTCACAGAGAGCCGCATTATTGTTTGCGCCTCTCTCTGAAAACCTTTTCCCTCACAGTTGGTGAAGGACATCGCGCATCTCTGACGGAAAAGGCCACCCAGGATCTCCTTAGACAATCCTCAAGGAAGAATAGGCCTGGGGCTAGTGAGGAAAAGAAAGTGGCTCGCCCAGCTCAGAAAACAGCCCTTTCGAGGAGGTCTTCCAACTAGACGATCGCCAGAAGGAAGTCAACCGATAAGAGGGGCAGGTCTTCCTTCCGTTCCTTTAAGAAAGGGAAGTGAAAATTCTGTCCTCCAGACACCCGTAGGAGCCAGGCTACATTATTTTGCGAAAGCCTGGGAAGACATAGGAGCCAACACTTGGACGATGTCGATTATCAAGAAGGGGTATCGCATCCCATTCAAGGACATTCCTCCCTTGACAACATCTCCGAGGGAATTGTCCGCCAGATACAGGGACCCTATTCTGAGGATACTCTTCGTCAGATGGTGGAACAGATGTGGAACAAAAGAGCAATAGAACTTGTGCTGGATTGCAACTCCCCGGGGTTTTACAATCGCTTGTTTCTTGTAACAAAAGCCTCGGGGGGATGGAGACCGGTACTGGACGTAAGTGCGCTGAACAAATTCGTCGAACAACAGAAGTTCAGCATGGAAACGTCTGCCTCAGTCCTTGCAGCACTGCGGGCAAGGGGATTGGATGGTGTCCTTAGACCTTCAGGACGCATACTTTCCACATCCCGATCCACCATTCGTCGAGGAAGTACCTTCGATTTATGTTCGAAGGAAGAAATTATCAGTTCAGGGCCCTGTGTTTCGGCCTGTCCACGGCTCCTCAAGTCTTCACAGACGTGATGAAAAATGTAGCAAGGCACTTACATTTGAAAGGGATAAATGTCTCCTGCTACTGGACGACTGGCTCATCAGAGCAGGTCTCAAAAGCAGTGTTGGAGGACCTGCGAACAACACTGGAATTGACAAAGTCTTTGGGATTGATCGTGACCTCGAGAAGTCTCAGATGATCCCCAGCCAGAACGTGGTTTATCTGGGGATTCAGATGGATTCTCGGGTTGTTTTCGAGTTTTTCCATCTCAAGAGAGAATAAAGAAAGGCTGTGCCACAGTATCGAACTTTCTAGGGAAGGAGCGCACTTCAGCGAGGGATGGCTGAGCCTTCTGGGAACCCTTTCCTCGCTCGAACAGTTCTTTCTCTAGGAAGATTACATCTTCGACCGCTTCAGTTCTTCCTAAGAAGAAGTTGGAGTTGGAGACAGGTCAGCTCTCGGACACGTTTCCAATCTCGGAAGAGATAAAAACATCATTTGAAGTGGTGGTTGGTTCCATTAAAGGAAAACAAAGGAGTGTCCCTGCAAAGTACGGAACCCAAGCCTGACATTGTTTTCAGACGCCTCGGAGGCGGGCTGGGGGTGCAACATTGGGGACCCAGAGAAGTGTCAGGCACCTGGTCGGCAGAAACAGGTGTCATGGCACATAAATTGCAAAGAGCTCTTAGCGATTCACCTAGCACTAAAGAGCTTCGAACACTTAGTCAGAGGAAAAGTCGTGCAGATAAATCAGACAATACGACAGCTCTGGCTTATGTCAAGAAGCAAGGAGGGACGCACTCTTTTGCTCTGTACGAGCTGGCACGGGATCTACTGATTTGGGCGAACCAAAGGAAGGTAATTCTCCTAACAAGGTTTGTTCAAGGGGAGAGGAAGTGAGAGCGGACAGATTGAGCAGGAGATTCCAGGTCCTTCCCACAGAGTGGACACTCCACTCAGAAGTCTGTCAGAGCCTTTGGCTCCTTTGGAAGCCAAAAATCAAATAGATCTTTCGCCACGTTCCTCTCCAAACGGATAAATACATTTTGTGCCCTGGTGGAGGATCCCCGGGGCTTATGCAAACAGACGCCTTTCTCCTGGACTGGTCAGGAATAGACGTTTACGCTTTTCCCCGTTCAAGATACTGGGGGAAGTAGTCAGAAAATTCGTGGCATCCGAAGGAACCAAGATGACTCTGACGCTCCGTATTGGCCAGCTCAAATTTGGTTCACAGAGGTGATGGAATGGACAGTGGACTTCCCCAGATCTCTTCCAAACAGAATAGATCTGCTCAAACAACCCCACTTCGAGAGGTACCATCAAATCTACCCGCTCTTGCTCCTGACTGCCTTTCGACTATCGAAAGACTTGTCAGAGCGAGAGGGTTTCTCGCCAGGCAGCAAACGCAATGCTAGAGCCCGCGCAGATCATCTACGAGGCGATGTGTACCAATCGAAGTGGGAAGTTTTCAGAACTCGGTGTAGGTCGAAGAAGCTGTCCTCTTCCAGTACCTCTGTGACCGAAATTGCAGATTTCCTTCTTTTGTTTCTTAGACAAAAGTCGCATCTCTCGTACCAAACTATTAAGGGGTACAGGAGTATGCTCTCAGCAGTCTTTAGAAACAGAGGATTAGATCTAACGAATGATAAGGATTTGCACGACCTCATTCGTTCATTCGAAACATCTAAATCACTTGTACCTAAGGTTCCAAGCTGGAACTTAGATGTGGTTCTTAAATTTCTTTCATCAGATGAATTCGAACCACTTCACACTGCTTCGTTCCGTAATATCACTAGAAAGTGTTGTTTCTGATCTCTCTGCAACGGCAAAAAGAATCAGTGAGTTGCACGCCCTTGAATCAAGAGTTGGCTTCAAAGGAGACTCCGCAATTTGTTCATTTCAGTCCCTTTTTCTGGCCAAAATGAAAACCTTCAAATCCCTGGCCCAGGAGCTTCGAAGTGAAAGGACTTTCTAGTTTGGTGGGCAGAGAGGCAGAAAGATCCCTTTGTTTTTTCGCCCAGTTAGAGCTCTAAAATTTTATCTGGACAGGAAGAAGCAGTTGGGGGGTTCGCAGAAAGGTCTTTGGTGCTCAGTGAAAGACCCCAAGAGAGCAATGTCCAAGAACGCTTTAGCCTTCTTGTTAGAAGTGTTATCACGGTAGGAAGCTCATAAGAAGTGTCCAGATGATTCTTTTAATCTTCTAAGAGTGGGAGCCCACGAAGTTAGAGCAATCGCCAACTTCGGTGCGTTCCAAAGAAATATGTCACTAAAGAACAGTTTGGACACAAACTTATTGGAGATGCAACTCTGTGTTTGCATCCCATTATTTAAAAGACGTGCGAGTTACGTATGATAAATGTTTTCGTTAGGTCCGTTTGTGTCAGCACAAACGGTTCTGGGTAAAGGAGAAAGCACCAATCCTTAAAATTATGTACGTAACCCTCTTGTCGGATGTGTCTCGGGTTTTCGGTGTAGGGGGATGTCAGTTGTCGCACAGGCGGCCTTCACTTCTCTTCATTTGAAAATATCGAGTGACATCTGACTATTAGAGGGGTACAAAAATTTTGTTATTTTTGTATGTATGAGTTCGAGTTTGTGGTTGTTTGCAAAGAGTTTGGGGATAAAACTCTAGGCAATCTTAGAACTAACACGGGTTAGGATCGGGTGATCGGGATTGGTTGTGTGCTCCTTAAATTAGTGCGTGTTGTCATATAAGCGGATGTGCTCCATTGACAAACGCCAGTTAGGATTCTGTCGAGTAAGTGGAAGAGACCCCATCGACAGATCCACAAGAACTCTTGGCCACAGATCACTATCTCGCTAGGCTCTTGAGATGAAGCAGACTCTGCAGTAGCCACGAAGTCTTCCATCTAAAAAGGTAGGAAACTAAGGTTTTATTAATACCTACAACATATGTTGTTTACCTGTCTAGTCAGTTAGTTAGCTGTCTCTTGCCCTCCACCAAAGGGTGTCAATCAGCTATGTATATATCTGACAGGTAAGTGAATGTATGAAATGACATTGTTATGATACAATAAAGTTTCATACATACTTACCTGGCATATATACAATTGAAGACCCACCCAGCCTCCCGCAGGAGACAGGTGGAAGAGAGATTTATGATTAGAAAACGGGAATAGTTCCTAGCCCTGCCACCCAGAGCAGGGCGGTAGATCACCTGACCTACCTGTAGCGAGTGCCGCGAAATTTGAAATTCTGTCGGGAACGACGGAGTCGATAGCTATATATATCTGCCAGGTAAGTATGTATGAAACTTTATTGTATCATAACAATGTCATTTTCTTTGATAGAAATTAAAATCATTATTATGAAAGCTGAATCCCTGCTCCAAATGTAATTCCTGAATACATCCGCATTTCTAATAATTTCAGAACGAACGCTGTCAGCCAAAGAAGACCCTCTTCAGAAGCTCCTAAGAAATACAGAATCAGGTATTTTATGATTTAAATTTTTATATACATAAATAGTCATTCATTCTGTTACAGTTGCAAAAATGGATGTTATATGAAGGTTGCATGTAGTATATGCAAACACTTAGAATCCTTTATTTTTTATTTTTTATATATTATATAATTTCAGGGAAGGATAAGAGTGGGAAGGAGAAAGGTGGTGAAGAGAAGCGCAAGCATATAAAGAACATGATTGATAAAATACCAACTAGCAAAGACGAATTGTTTGCGTACCCAATCGACTCGTCCCTAGTAGATAACGTGAGTATCTCTTACTCCAGTGGATAGGTGTTCAATTGTAAAACTTTTAATTCTTATAAATAGTATGCTCAGTTTAAATTAGGTTCTGATTTTATGCATGGTACTTTTATATAAGTAACTTACCAAGTAATTACTTAGCTGTAGTTTCTACTTTTAACAGCAACATTAGATTTAAAATTAGCGGTAGCGCTCCATTGTTTTTTGGTGCTGGCAAGTACGCTGCCCACATCCAGGGAAGAGTAGGTATAATTAAGTTATTAAGCTCAGTTCGTTTCTGCTGTTCAACGACTACGTTTGTTTAAGTAGCTTTGTCTACTGTTAGGCAGGATAGCTCACCAGATTTTTTTGCTAAAAGGATTTGGTGAAGTGTTCTGTTATTTGGTAGCCTCTCTGCTGTATTTGTTTTTTAGCTTAATTATGCTTACAGATATCTATTTAGCTTTTAACATGCTAGTGCATCTAGTAGCCGGTATTGTAGCCTTAGGACCAGATTGATTTCCTTTAAATAGGACCTTCATTCAGTTTATTGTAACTGCCGAGGGCAAATTTGCTCATGTTCCGACACGGCATACAAACCTTCGGTCCTTTTACAATAGGAAGATACTAGCGGCAGCTGGATAGGTCGTAAGCTTTCGAACAAGGGGTTCGGTAGTTAACTGCTTGTCCGACAGGCGCGCGCGCGCGACTGGGAGGTAAACAAACCACTTTTGCTTTCGGCCTCACAGTGGATGGACGTGTGTGTTCGCTCTCTGCCCGCTGCTCGTCGTTTGCTTTCTAGTTTGTTTGTAATTGTGTATGAAAGAGCTTGTAAGTACAGTTATTCTCTTCATTCATATATTAATTCGCTGCAATTTAATAATGATGGAATCTCCACGCCTCGCTACCCCAAGGAGACTTTGCCCCCCGGGTACCAGAAGGGCGCAAATGCGGGAAGTTCAGATCATTCCCCGAGATTGACCCTCATGTGTTGTGTGCTCGGTGCCGGGGGCGCGAATGCACCCGGGCCGAGCCCTGTGATGTTTGTATGACTGGTCGGAGGCGCAGTGGGACATTGTATGAGGGCAGGAAGAAGCGAAGGCCTCCAAAGGAGTCGTCGGAAAGCTCTCCCGCGACTCCTTTGGTGACGGACACTTCGTCTTCTTTCCTGCCGCCCGCTCAACTTCCACGTCTCGCGCCTTCCCCTTCGGGGGCGGTCTAGGTCCTTCTCCTCTCCCGATGTGTCGAGTGTGGAGGAGGGCGCTAGATACCCCGACGTAGAGTTGTACTCTGGGTCCTCTATCCGCTCGTCTTCGCGCGAGCGGGTAGAGGATCCTCCTAATCACCCGACTTTTGCCTCCTCAGGTGCGGTTGCCGTGAAGGATGACCTCGGGACAGGTGTGCATCGTTGGGACTGCAGGGCGTGCCGAGTGTCCAGGGGCTGCTCTATCATCTCGCTGGGCTCCGTGGCGGTTACGCATGCTACGGTTACAACCACCACACGACCCTGACAACACCTGGCTACGCGTCACCTCCTCACCTGGTGTACACCCAGCACGCGGTCTCTGTGACACCCACAACATCGGTGCAGGGGCCAGTCGCCGTAACTCGGGGGAGTGTGATGCCGCCACCTGGGTTTGCCGTGCTGCCGCGACCGGAACTTCATGTGCCCGAAGAGCTCGCCCCTGGACCTCCCACGGTACCGATGACGTCTGTGCCGTTGGTTCGACCAGCTGTATCTGCCGTACCTGCCGTGACCACCGCTGCTGTTCCTGTTCCTGATCCTGCCGTGTCCGCTGCCGTCCTGTGATGCTCGCACCTGCTGATGTTGTTCCCGTTCCTGGCGCCGCTGCTCCCGATGCTGGTCTGTTCGGACAGGTACGTCCGGGCCCTGTTGCTTCGGCAACAGCAGCCACGGCTCCGTCCTGGATGACAGACCTGACGTCGGTCCTGAGGAGGTTGACGAAGAAGAAGAAGAAGAGGAGGAAGGTGTCGTCGTCGTCTTCATCGTCTTCTTCGTCGTCGTCGTCTGCCGCCTCTTCCCCTTCTTCTTCTAGGGCTCCCCCGCCTAAGAAGAAGAAGGTCGCCTCCCCCCCCCCTCCCCCAAGAAGTCTCCTTCGGGAGCTTCTAAGGGCCCGTCTCGCTCTGGTGAGACGGGGGTTCTTCCGCTGGTCGCCCTGCTCCTTCGGGTGGGAGCAGGACCCGTCTCTTCTCCCGCAAGGAAGAAGACTACGGGGACCAGAGGGGTGCCGGCTAACACCGGCACTTCCTCACCTGCTGTCAGTGGTTCGGCCACAGCAGCAGGATCCGGCTCGGCCGCTCGTTCGCGAGAGGTACCGAGTGTACGGTCGCCTACCAGCGACCGTGCAGCCAGGAACCAGACCTCTGATCCGCTCAGCGTCAGGTCCACGGCACGGAGCGGAAGAACTGGTGACAGCCGCCTCACGCGGACTCTCACCAGACCAGCTCTCGCTCTCGCGGCGCAGCAGCTGGCTACCCGGGTGCGGACGTGACGGTCCATGACCGGCCACGGGCTGAGGCTGGGAAGAGGTCCCCCCGTTCGCCGGCACCAGCCATGGCTGGTACCAGCGAACTGACGCACCGTGAGGACACGCACCGGTCTCACCGTGACAGTGGAGCTCGCCGGTCGCCTGACCGTCGCTCTTACAGGGAGCGATCGGGTACGGTAACCAGCACCAGCTCCTCTGACACACGAGACCGGGGCCGCTGTTCTCGGTCCAGCCGTTCTCCACAGCGAGACGGCTCGACTAGGTCTGCAGCTCGATCGCCACCGCGGGTTGACGATCGCCTGCAGTCCTCCAAGCCCGCTGTTCTGCCAGTGAGCGAGGAGAGAGCGTCAGGTCTGCCTCTCCCATACCTTCAACCTCCTCGGGTTACACCGGGAGGGGCGAGGGTAGTGAGGAGTGATCTGGAAGGGTGCGCCCTTCAGGATCCCGCCACGTCGTCGTACGTACCCAGGCTCGGTTCTCGGACCAGCCAGGTCTTACGCACAGGTGGTTGGAGGAGACCGACGAGCGGGGGCTGTCGCTGCTCCTCTCCTTGAGGGAGGAGGGTCTCGGGAGGTGCTCCTGTTTGAGGGACTGGACGGTCCAACTCCACAGGATGCAGTCACTCCTGAGATCCAGAGGAACTTTGCCGAGGTTATTGCGCTGATTCGTCAGCACAACGACCTCGGGGAAGGATCGCCGCTCCCACCATCCGCCAGCCCCACGTCCCGGCTCGAGTCGTTCTGGGGCCCGAAGAGGGAACCCAGACCGACGGTGGGTTTGCCGCGGTCAGAGCTGGCTGACTCAGTGCTGGACCAAGTTGAATCGCTTGTCTCTGGACAGGACGGTTCACTGAAGTCTGGCAGGTCTAGCAAGCTACTTCCACCTCCTCTGCTACGACATCGGCGGTTTTACGTGCCATCTGAAGATCCGATGCCGCCCAAACAGGTGAACCCGGAGTTAGCGAGGCTGACTCCGGGTGTGTCTCTGCAACAGCTCCTGTCCGAGAACCTGTGGTTCTCGCAGCAAGAGGCACTAGGCCTGGAATCTACCGCCATGGCAGCTTTCCAGGCCGTCTCCTGGCTAGATCTGTGGTCCCTCACAGTATCTAAGGTCGCAGCCAACTCTGGGGGAATTTCTCCCGAAGATGACTCGGCCTTCAGGAGACTTTGCCAGTCTGGGGGAAGAGCCATCTCTTTCCTTGCCCACCAGACGGTGAACCTGTGGGCCAACCTGGTTCTCCGACGAAGGGACGCTGTCCTTACTCGGGTGTCCAGGGCGGCCGGGCGTGAAGCGGCATTGGGACTTCGAAACGGACCTTTACGGAGTTCCACGTCTCTCTTCCCAGGAGAGATGGTGGACGCTGCGGTGGACAGACGGCGCACTGAGGACAGTGACAGTCTGGTTACCAGGCAGTCTCGAAGGCTTCTGGGCAGCCTCGGACTGCGGCCAAGTCTAAGAGCTCGGCTAGCGCTTCCTCGGCGTGCTAAGACGGTTGCTGCGTCGAAGCCCCGAGGAATGACTCTGTCTTCTTCGACTTCTGGCAAGGGGGGCCGTAACCAGCCCTCCTCCCAGCCCTCCTCATCCCGTGGAGGCTCTGGGAAGAAGTCGAAGAAAGGGGGGAAAAGAAAGGGGGGAAACGCTAGGGACGGCGTTCCCCTCACCTGCTGCCGGAAGTGGGGGGGTGCCTGGCCAGCCATTGGGCAAACTTGGCAGCGCTACGGCGCGAGACCTGGATTGTAGATGTCCTTCCGGGAGGGATATCTATTACCCTTCGAATCTCGGCCACCCCTCACCTCCAACCCGGTCCAACAGCAGTCGTACGTCCCCGGGTCACGAAGGACGTAGCACTCAGACAGGGAGTCAAGACCATGCTGAGCAAGAGAGCTGTAGAGATCGTCACGGATCAGTCACCGGGGCTTTTACAGTCGACTCTTCCTGGTGGAAAAGTCTACGGGAGGCTGGACGCCCGGTGATAGATCTCTCTCCCCTGAACGGTTTGTTCGCCAGACCCGGTTCACGATGGAGACGGCACGCTCAGTGCTCGACTCCATCAGGGGAGAACGATTTCATGCTTTCAGTGGACTTGAAGGATGCGTATTTCCAAATACCCATTCATCAGTCCTCCAGAAAGTACCTCCGCTTCATCCTCGACGGGACGGTGTACCAGTTCAGGGCACTGTGCTTCGGTCTCTCAACCGCCCCACAGGTGTTCACGCGAGTGTTCACTCTGGTGTCTGCTTGGGCCCATTCGCACGGGATACGTCTGATGAGGTATCTCGACGATTGGTTAGTCCTGGCGAGCTCCCGCTCGCAGTTGCTACAGGACAGGGATCGACTGCTCGAGTTCTGTCGCGATCTGGGGATCGTGTGAACTTCGAGAAGTCCGATCTCGAGCCCAAGCAGAGGATGAAGTACCTGGGTATGCTGATCGACACAGGTAGCAGGGCGAGTCTTCCCCGCAGACTCGCGGATCAGCAGATTCAGGGAGGCAGCCAACCAGTTCCTGTCTCGGCAGGAACAGGTAGCTCAGCGATGGCAAGTCGTGATCGGACACCTGTCGTCACTCGAGAAGTTAGTCCCTCACGGGCGTCTTCACCTCGCGGTCTCTTCAGTGGAGACTAAAGGAGAGTTGGTCACAGGCGACGGATCCCCAAGCTTTCCAGTGTCACTGACACAGGAGGTGAGGCAGGACCTAGCCTGGTGGCTCGACGACAGGAACCTCTTAAGAGGAGTGCCACTGCGCACTCCCCCCCCGGACATGCAGCTGTTCTCAGACGCATCGACCGAGGGGATGGGGCGCACACCGGAGGAGTTGCTGACTTCAGGAGTGTGGGACGTAGAACGACAAGCACCTTCACATCAATGTTCTGGAACTCAAGGCAGCGTTCCTCGCTCTCCAAGAGTTTCAGGACCGCTTGATGGGACACTCAGTGGTGTTGATGTGCGACAACACACGGTGGTGGCTTACGTCAACAAACAGGGGGGCCTAGTGTCTCTCCCGTTGTACCAGTTGACTCGGCAGGTGCACGAGTGGGCTCAGGCACACTCAATAGAGCTGTCGGCACGCTACATTCCAGGGAAGAGGAATGTAGTAGCAGACACGCTCAGCCGTCGGGATCAGGTGATAGGGAATGGTCTCTCACCAGGACGTGGCGGAAAGGGCTCTTCGACCTGTGGGGGCGACCAGTCGTGGATCTGTTCTCCACCCGGCACACAACAGGAAGCTCCAGGTGTTCTTCTCGGCCGCCGGACCCATGGGCAGCTGCAGAGGACGCTCTTCAACACCCGTGGGACAACCTCTTCGCCTATGCCTTTCCCGTTCAGCCTGATTCGCAAGGTGATCAGTCGAGCGCTGTCACCCCGAATCTCAGGATGATCCTGGTGGCTCCCAAATGGCCACAGGCCATTTGGTATCCGGAACCTGCTGGCTCTTCTCGCAGGAGAACCGAGAGAGATTCCCCCTTGGCACAACCTTCTCGCCCAGCCACACGTCGAGCGGTACCACCGAGCAGTCCAGTCCCTACGTCTTCACGGCTGGCTGTTTATCCACCATCTCTTGCGAACGAGAGGCTTTTCTCGTAGGCGCAGCAACAGAGATGGCTGGAAACGTCCGTCAGTCCTCTGCAGCTGTGTACCAGGGAAGTGGGCCGTCTTCTGTGGTTGGTGTCGTAGACGGGGTCTATCTCCTCTCAGAGCCACTCTTCAGCAGGTAGCGGATTTCCTCGTTTTTCTTCGCCGAGAGAAGCTCCTCTCAGTCCCACAGTTAAAGGATACAGAGCCGCCTTGGCGCTCGTCCTGAAACTGAGGGGGTTGGACATCTCGAACTCGTTCGAGATCTCCTTGCTGATGAGGAGCTTCGAGAGGTGCTTGCCACCCAGGGAACTCAGGACCCCCTGCGTGGGACGTGACGCTCGTCCTTAGGAGTCTGACTCGAACACCGTTCGAGCCACTCCGAGAGTCGTCAGACAGGGATCTGACCCTCAAGACCCTCTTCTTGCTGGCCCTGGGCATCGGCGAAGAGAGTAGGGGAACTTCATGGTCTTTCCTATGATGTACGACACTCCAGGGGATGGGGATCCGTGACGCTCGATTTCGTCCCGACATTCGTTGCGAAGACTCAGAAACCGTCAGTCCCTGATGACAGGTTCGAGTAATTCACGATTCCCTCCCTATTGGACTTCACCGATAATGATGCGGATGAGATTGCTGCTTTGTCCTGTGAGGGCGCTACGGCGCTATCTGAAGAGAACTCGACACCTCAGGCCTGAGTGTCGACGCCTCTTTCGTTAGCACCGGGGTCACCAAGAAAGAAGTATCCAAGAACACTCTTTCATTCTGGCTGCGTGAGGTCATCAGGAGGGCGTATGAGGATGATGGTAGTGACGACATCCGTACGTCCCGTCCGAGAGCTCACGAAGTCAGAAGTATTGGCCCCTCGTTGGCGTTTCGCAAGAATTCTCCGTGGCGCAGGTCCTGAAGGCAGGGGTCTGGTCTAACCAGACTACCTTTACGTCTTCTTTTACCTTCGGGATATTGCCCACAGGTCCTTGGATACGTTTTCCTTGGGACCCGTGGTGGCTGCAACAAGTTGTGTGCTAACCCAGACCCTCGCAGGCTGAACAGCATCGAGTCCTGGTGTGACTGTGTGGATGGAGTGTGAGTGAGTGAGGTGACTGGCTCTCTCTTCACCATCTTTTCCTTCCCCTATACCTGTGGGCAGAGGGCCATGGTCGTCACTACGCTGGATGAGGACGAGATGCAGGTGAGCTATATGAACGAGCCCCATCCTATCCCTTTCACTAGGGATAGGAGCAGAATATCCACCACTTCCTTCTGCAAGGGGGGGAAGGGATGCTACAAGAGTCAAACCATGACTTTATATTTGCTCCTGTACAGGAACAGTTCTTGCATTGCTGGTACTAAGAGATGCGCATGCCCCTCTCTTAGTACTCGGTCCAGAGGTCTGACCATTGATCCTGCGGTGCACACCCCGATCAATCGGACAGAGGCTTGGATCCCTCCCTCGCTCTTACGACCAGGGAGGCTTCCAAGGTAGGGCGAACACCAGCTGTTCACAAAAGAGACTCAGATTCCACCACCAAGAAGTGAGTTCTTCCTATTGTAAAAGGACCGAAGGTTTGTATGCCGTGTCGGAACAAATGACAATTGTCCAAAATTGCATTTTTCCTAACTATACAAACCTGAGGTCCTTTTACACATAGCCCCACCTCATGCCACCCCTCACTCTGCAGTTTTTGCTTGGGCCAAAGCAAAAGTGATTTGTTTACCTCCCAGTCGCGCGCGCGCCGCCGCCTGTCGGACAAGCAGTTAACTACCGAACCCCTTGTTCGAAAGCTTACGACCTATCCAGCTGCCGCTAGTATCTTCCTATTGTAAAAAGGACCTCAGGTTTGTATAGTTAGGAAAAATGCAATTTTGGACAAATTGTCATTTTAACTTGGTGTGCATTAAGTACAAAGCTTGATTTTAAGTGGCGAATTTTACATGCACGTATGGACAAGTTTGGAAAAGCTAGGCAGAGGAAGGCGGGCGCTAGATCCGAAGCTAGAGCTTCTTTTTTCTTCTTCTTCTTCTTCTTCTTCTTCTTCTTCTTCTTCTTCTTCTTCTTCTTCTTCTTCTCTTCCAGTCCTCTTGCACTTCTTTCCACTCCATTACCTGGCTCCCACCCCACCTTCTGAACCTACATAGTGCCATTGCCAGTTTGGAAGGCCGCGTGGATGAAAAGTTCGAAGCCTTAGTGGAAACAGTGACTCAAATAAGTGTCTGTTAAGGCTCTGTTGGACAAAGCTAGTGCTAGTGATTCCAGTGCTTCTGATTTTCACTTATATAACTTACCCGATGGTTACATATAGCTGTCGTCTCCTGACGTCACGGCAGAATTTGAAATTCGCGGTAGCGCTAATGGTTTGACAGGTGATCCCTCTACTCCCGCCCTCTACCGGGTACCGGGAACCATTCCAACAATAAATCAGAAGTTTCCTGCCGTCGGAACCGGTAACACGGTTCCTCTGCTGGTTGGAATTTGGATTTGATCATCTTGGTTTTCTCCTCTTGGTGATGTACCTTGAGTTTACTGATCTTTTTGCTAGCGCAATAGTTATTTTGGTTTTGATATTGTTGTCCTTTTTAGGAATTATTTTTGAATTCTTCACGATGTCTGACACCGGCTCTGTTCAGTATTAGCGGGTGTGTAGTAGTGGGTGTAAGACTAGACTTCTTAAAGCTTCACTTGATCCTCATTCTACTTGTGTTAGTTTGTAGGGGACGTGAATGTTCTTTTGAGAATACGTGTGAGAATGTAAGCTCTGCTTACATCTCAGGAGTGGAAGGCACTGGGAAAGTATATGAGAAAGTTAGAAAAAGATAGAATCAGAAAGGCTTCACAGTCAGTGAGTAGCCAGGATATTCCTCTGAATTCTGTTAATCCTGTTCCTATTAACCCCGTAGTGGTTGCTCCTGCCCTCGAATCTGTATCTCCGATCCCGATTCCCCGTGTCAGTATTTACGAGCCGATATGGACTCGAAATTTGTCTCTTTCCTCACCACTATGCAGAAAATGGGTGAGACAGTGCAAGAAGTGGTAGTTAAGTGTGATAAATTACTTAGTGCAAGTGTAGTGGAGAAGGTGGTTGTTCGGCCCGTTCGTTCTCCTAGGTCTAGGCCCCTGTCAAACTCCCCAGATCCTGGGAGGAGGACATGCCGAAAACCGAAGGGAGGCGAGCGGATCTGCTCCCGAGCAGCCGCCCCCTCAAAGCAATTCCTGGTAGCCGTATCCCAGGATGCTGTCGCTCACCATTGGAAAGGTGTTGCGAGGAAGTGTTTTTTCGTCAAGCGACTCTAGTTCAGATGTTTCCTCTTATAGAGGTTGGCGTAATAAGACTTCTAGACCGCTGAAAAAGGTCTCGCGATGTTTCGCCTGCTGCGGTCCCAAGAAGGTGGCGGCAGCCGAACCTTCTTGTAGTTTTTGGGAGGAGCCTGAAGCTTTTTCTCCGGCGGTTTCGATTTATCGCCCTTCTCTCATAGAAGTGGAGAAGCCGAACACGCACACTCCTTCGGAGCCTTCTCCAGAGCCTCCTCAAGCGCATGAACTCCTGCGGGCTCCAGACGTGATTTGCTGGATCATCCTTCTACTCTCCGCGCCTTCTACGTCGCGTGCATCCTCAACCTTCGGTGTTTGAACAGATGAATGCCAAGTTAGCAGTACCTTGGAGCTTTTGGCAAGTCTCTTCGTCTCCAAATGCGCTCCCGACCGCCTTACATCTTCCGCAGACTACTGTGCAGTCCTCTTCGCAGGCTCCTTTTCAGTCGCCTCTTCAGGCTCAGACTCTCCATGTGACTCCTCTTCAGACGCCACTTCAGGCGCCTGGTCGGACTCCTTTCCTGACTCCGTCTATGGCGCCACGTCAGGCTCTCGCTCGAGCGCCATTCTCAGCCGCCAACGCAGCCGCCCGGATTCGTCTCAGTACATGACTAGGCTAGACGTCTTCTCCTGCTTTCTCACCCTCCTCGGACGCATCAGGGTGTGACTTCGCCGAACAGGATTCCTCTTCTGTGGAATGTTGGCGCCAGTTTCGTCGAAGGAAGCTTCGGATTTGGAGGAAGAAGGGGAGAAGTACTTACAGAAAAAGACAAAGCATTTGTCGGGGTATAAACTCCTTTTACGATCCTTCGTTTGACCAACTTTGGAGATTCTTTTGCGCCTTCCGTTCCAGTTTCTCCTAGTTCGCAGTGGAAAAAGGACAGTAAGCCTGACTCCTCGTCCTCGTTCACGCGTCTCGTCCTCTCGATTTCGGCTAAGAAAGCTATCAAGAAAGTTAACGCTGGCTTTTGGAGAAGAGGGGAACGGGAAAAAGGGGAAAAAAATGTTTTTTGTCTTCCCCCTTCGAGACTTTCATCAAGGAGCCGTGTCTGGTATGACACTGGAGAAGTTTTTTCCCTGAGTGTGACTGCCTCCGCTCAGGGAGACTTTTCTAGTCTCAGTGGACTCTTCCCGCAGAGCAGCCCTTATACTGCTAAGATTTTCTTTTTTCATCAAATGAAAACTGTGCATCTTTGCAAGAGTGTTTTCCGTGTTTTGAAGTTGTTAGCTTCCTGATTGGGCCATTGCTTCGCTGGCCAGGAAAGTCAAGTCATTTGGACTTTCGGAGGAGCAGTTGAAGGATTTTGCCTCGGTATTGGATTGTATCGATAAAGGCATCTGTGATGGAGCTTCGGAGCTCGCTGCCATTTTCGCCTCTGGAGTGTTGAAGAAGAGACAGCTTTGGTGCTCCTTCTTGTCGAAAGGGGTCTCATCGAACCAGAAGTCTGCCTTGCTTCTCTCCTTTGGACAAGAAACACCTTTTTCCGCAAGAGATTGTGAGCGAGATCGCTCAATCTTTAACACAGAAAGCGACCCAGGATCTTTTATCACAGTCAGTGAAGAAGCCCAGGAAGATAGCTCCGGTTCTTTCTGCTTCTCGGAGTGCTCCCTCCACGGAAGCTCCTAAACCATTTCTAGGGAGAGCTCCCGTTCGATCTTTCTCCAGGTTTCGTGAGAGTAGAGTCTCTTCTAAAACCACTCCCTCTTCCAATCCAATAAGAAGTAGGCCCGTAGTCCTCCACACAGCAGTAGGAGCCAGATTACACCTTTTCTGGCAGACCTGGTTTCATCTCGGAGCGAATCCTTGGACGGTCCAGGTCCTGAAGGAAGGATACACCATTCCGTTCATCAAGCACCCCCCTCTCACAGAATTTCCTGTGAATTTGTCAGCTTACTCGGAGAACTCCGAAAAATTTGCCGCCCTCCATCAAGAAGTTCT
Organism: Macrobrachium nipponense; assembly: GCF_015104395.2. Classification (NCBI taxonomy): domain Eukaryota; kingdom Metazoa; phylum Arthropoda; class Malacostraca; order Decapoda; family Palaemonidae; genus Macrobrachium; species Macrobrachium nipponense. The sequence continues at coordinate 54,978,026 of NC_087218.1, read as the reverse complement.
CGCCTTACTGGCAAAGAGGGCCATAGTTTTAGTGGACTCTCCGCAGGAACCAGGATTTTACAATTGCCTTTTCCTGGTAAAGAAGGCCACGGGGGGTTGGAGACCGGTGTTGGACGTCAGTGCCCTGAACGTCTTTGTCCTGAAGACGAAGTTTTCTATGGAAACGACCCAATCGGTATTAGCAGCGCTTCATCCTGGAGATTGGATGGTTTCCATAGACCTTCGGGACGCTTATTTTCATATTCCGATTCATTCGGAATCGAGAAGATTCCTGAGATTCGTGTTCCAGGGCCGCATTTATCAGTTCAGGCCCTCTGCTTCGGCCTGTCGACAGCTCCACAAGTGTTCACCAGAGTTCTGTCGTCAGTAGCAAAGTGGCTTCATCTATGAACGGGATACGAATATCCATGTATCTAGACGATTGGCTTCTCAGGGCAAGGTCCAGACAGAAGTGTGTGAAGGACCTACAAAAGACTTTTTAAGGGCTTTACGGAAAGCCTAGGTTTGTTAGTAAACAAGGAAAAGTCATGTCTCACTCCTTCTCAGGAGATAGTTTATTTAGGAGTGAGACTGAATTCAGTTCTTTTTCAGGCTTTTCCGTCTCTCCAAAGGATCGACTCTTGCCTGAACAAAATAGACGAATTTCTCGTCAGACAAACTTGCTCGTGCGAATCAGTGGATGAGCCTTTTAGGAACCTGGCTTCAATAGAGGCAATTTGTAAGTCTGGGCAGGCTCAACATGAGACCACTTCAATTTTACTTGAAGCAGAAGTGGCAAAGGAAGAAGTTCCCAGACTCCTTCGTGTTCCCCATCTCGGAAGGAATCAAACAGGACCTCCTTTGGTGGAAATCAGAAGGAAGGCTTGTCTCTAAGCCAGTTGAGCCCCAACCTTACGCTTTTGTCAGACGCATCGGACAAAGGGTGGGGAGCTACTCTGGGGAGGAAAGGAGTGTCGGGACTTTGGCAGATTCATCGAGAGAAGCTGGCACATAAATCTAAAAGAGTTGAAGGCGATTCATTTGGCTCTAATGCACTTCAAGACAGAGGTAAGAGGGAAAGTAGTGCTGGTTCAAGCAGACAACACCACGGCTCTCTCTTACATCAAAAAACGGGGGGACACACTCGTTCTCTCTGTGCGAGGCGGCGAGAGACCTACTCATTTGGGCGAAAGAGAACAAGGTTGTCTTGAGCACAAGATTTATTCAAGGCTCGAAGAATGTAAAGGCGGACATTCTCAGCAGGAGTGGACGTTACATCCTCAAATATGCAAGAAGCTTTGGGGGATTTGGGGATGTCCTCAGTTGGATCTCTTCGCCACAAACAAGACAGCTCGTCTACCACTGTATTGCTCCCCAGTTCCAGACGAGGAGGCGTTTACAGTGGATGCCATGCTTCTGGACTGGTCAAATCTGGATCTGTATGCCTTTCCACCTTTCAAAATGCTAAGATTAGTTCTGGCAAAGTTCAGAGGTCATCAGAACGTCAGGACTCTGATAGCCCCCTTTTGGCCGGCCAGGGAATGGTTTCCGGATCTACTACTGCTGTTGACGGACTTTCCGAGAGAGTTACCGTTAAGGAAGGATCTACTCAGACAGCCCCACTTTCTGAGGTTCCATCACAACTTGTCCGCTCTTCGACTAGTCGCCTTCAGACTGTCGAGCATCTCCTCAGAAAGAGAGGATTTTCAAAGAGAGCTTCAAGGGCTATTGCTAGACCCAGAAGAGAATCCTCTGATCGAGTGTACCAAGCTAAGTGGGTCCAATTCAGAGCTTGGTGCAAAGAAGAAGGAATTTCGTCTTCTAAGACCTCTATAGCTCAGTTAGCTAACTTCCTTCTTTTTCTTCGTGAAAATAAGAAGCTTTCTACCCAGACGATTAGGGGTTATAGAGCTATGTTGTCTTCTGTGTTCAGACATCGAGGATTAGACATTTCTAATAATCAAGACCTCTCAGACCTGATTCGTTCCTTTGATACGACCAAGACAAAGGAGTAAAGAACAGTAGCTTGGAACCTGGATGTCAGATAGATTCGAACCGATCTCTTCTAGTTCTTTTAGAGATCTGACCAGGATGACACTTTTTCTTTGTGCTTTAGCATCAGCTAGAAGAATCAGTGAGCTGCATGCTATTGATAAGAGAGTTGGATTCGCTAAAGGCAATGCCATTTGCTCATCAATGCTGGGGTTTTTAGCTAAGAATGAAAATCCCTCACGTCCTTGGCCTCGTTCTTTCTCTATAAAGAACATTTCGGAGTTAGTGGGGCCTAATGAGCCTGAATGTCTTCTCTGACCAGTGAGAGCACTTAGACATTATGTGCAAAGGACCAAAGGTATAAGAGGTAAGAGTGATAACCTGTGGTGTTCAGTGAAAGATCCTTCTCGTCCTCTTTCTAAAAATGCACTCTCCTTCTTTTTAAGGAATTTTATTTCTGAGGCACACGGACAATGTCAGGACTCAGATATCAAAGTGTTTAAAGTCAAAGCTCATGAAATTAGAGCAGTGTCTACGTCTATGGCCTTTAGACGTAATCTGTCTTTGAAAGACATTATTAAATCTACATATTGGAGAAGCAATTCTGTCTTCGCATCTCATTATCTGACAGATTTGCAAACCACATATGAAAACTGCAGTACATTGGGGCCATTCATTGTGACTGACACGGTATTGGGTGAGGGAGAGAAGGATGTATCCCATCCTCACTAACTTTTCTCCTTGATTATGTTTTTTGTATTATTAAGGTTGTCTGAAGATACAGGGAGTTTTTTGAGTATCTTTCAGTCTTTTAATGTCTTGGTGTATTTCTTAAACGGTTGTGGTGATCCCTCGTTTTTCATTGTATTTTGTGGTGATTTGTACTGCGCCCTGAGCAGGGGCATTATAGTCTTGTCCATTACGGTCTCGTCCTCAACGGCAAGTACTTATTATTGTGTCCGACGCACGGATCCATATATCCTGTCGGTACAATAAAGGCCAGCAGACTACAGAGGCAGTAACCACTGAGTCAGCGGTCTTTAAAGGTAAGGAACCTATATCTTCGGATAATTCCAACAGTTGTTATTTTAGCTGCCATTGTCCCACCACCTAAATGTGTCAATCAGCTATATGTAACCACCGGGTAAGTTATATAAGTGAAAATGACATTTTTATAATAATATAAATTTTCACTTATACTTACCTGGTGGTTACATAACGAAGCCCGCCCTCCTCCCCTCATATGGACAGGTAGGCATGAAACTTCTGATTTATTGTTGGAATGGTTCCCGGTACCCGGTAGAGGGCGGGAGTAGAGGGATCACCTGTCAAACCATTAGCGCTACCGCAAATTTCAAATTCTGCCGTGACGTCAGGAGACGACAGCTATATGTAACCACCGGGTAAGTATAAGTGAAAATTTATATTATTATAAAAATGTCATGTTTTAGTGGAAGGGTTGGCTACCTATCCCAGTGATGCTCCTAGATTGAGGTCCTTGCTAGACTCCCCAGCACTTGTGAGGAAGCAAATCATAAGTCTAAAGGAAGTCTGTGCAGATCTGCCCATAAGTAGTAGTTGCTCCTTCAGTAGAACCTGTTGCTACCCAAATTCTCACTCGATTTGTTCAGGGCAAGTTGAACATTATAGCAGACGAGTTGATCCGTCTACCCATGGAATGGTCACTGAATCCACGGGTGTGCACTGACCTGTGGAAACGGGGAAGGTCGTTGGTAGACCTGTTTGCAATGTCAAGAAATCGACTGCCCCTGTACTGTTCTCCTGCCTCAGACCCTCGAACCTGAGCAACAGACACGATGCTCCAGGATTGGTCAAATCGGGAATTTTATGCCTTTCCCCCTTTCAATCTAGTCAGGGAAGTCATAAAAAATTTTCAGTCACTTTGCAACATATCAGTGAGCTTGTGGCTCTCTTCTGGCTTCAGGGGAAATGATTCCCTGGACCTCATAGAACTTCTGTCAGACTTTCCCAGGCTCCTTTCACAACGGAAAAATCTGCTCCAACAACCGCACTTTAGCAGGTTCCATCAGGGGTGTTATCCACTCTCACTGACAGGCTTCAGACTGTCGGAAAGCATGTCAGAGCAAAAGGTTTTTCAAGAGAAGTTGCAAGAGCTATTGCTCAGTGTAGGCACGACACTTACCAGAGTCGACCAAGTAAAGTGGGCAGTGTTTCGCAGTTGGTGCAGATGATGTGGCAACTCATCTTCTGAAACTTGTATAGCCCAACTTGCAGTTTTTGTTGTTTTTGAAGACGTCTAGGCAATTTTATACATCCACAATTAAGGGCTACAGAGCGATGCCGAATTCTGTATTCAGACAAAGAGGATTAGACTTCGCCTCAAATTAAGACATACCAGATTAGTAAAGTCTTCTAACTCTACAAAACAAGTTTCTCTTCACCCTGTCACCTGGAACTTGGACGTGGTTTTACTATGGCTTTCAGGCCCACTGATGAAGCCTTTAAGCTCTGCTTTTCTCAGGGGCTTAATGAGGAAGTCTCTCTCTCTCTCTCTCTCTCTCTCTCTCTCTCTCTCTCTCTCTCTCTCTCTCTCTCTCTCCTGCAGTGTGTTCCTTTATCATACCTAGGGTTCTTAGCTAAGAACGAAAACCCGTCCAACCCATGGCCTCGTAACTCCACCATCAAGAGCCTTACTGGAATCCTTGGACCATTGGAAGAAGATAGAGTATTATGTCCAGTGAGAGCTTTGAGTCATTACATTGACAGAACAAAAAAGACGAGAGGAGATTTTCGTAACTTGTGGTGTTCAGTTGAGGATACAGAGACCTTTGTTGAAGAATGCCATCTCTTTCTTCCTGAGAGACACTTTTACAAAAGCTCATTCGAAGTTTCAGGAGGAAACCTACCTTTGCTGAAAGTAAAGGCACATGACATTCAGGCTGTAACCACATCCTTGGCCTTTCAGTGAAATCTCTAACTCGATTCTGTCATTCAGTGGACTTACTGGAAATGTTGATCAGTGTTTGCAAACCACTACTTGTGTGATGTTGAAATAGTGTTTGAGGACTATAGTACATTTGGTTCGTTTTCCACAGCTGGCATGGTACTAGGGAATGACGGGTAGAAGTGATTCTTTCATTTTCTCTAACTTTGCTTTGTATTGGGTCATTGAGTTTATGGGAAGCCTGGGGGGTACTTTGTGCCTGGAGTATGTACCAGTCATTTTTTTTTTAATCAGTTGGGCATTGGTTTTTTAACTTGGTGTTCAGGTAGTAGTTTTTGGTTAGTTACGGTCGTGTGAAGACCAGGGCAAGGATATTGGTCCTTACTTTGGCAATCATCGGAGTACTCCTTAACCACAAAGTTCCCACTGACGTAGAGACAACTGACACTATAGTCATGTCCCTACAGGTTGAGATGAGCAATGTTTTAGCTCTTACCAGGTAAGGTTACAACAAGCATTCCGAAAATGCTAGCTTGTGTCTATTGTAATTTGTTTTCATTTATAAGTGCTTTGGAGTAGTGCATGTCCATGAGTCCCACCCCCTATCAATGTGGGACTCGGCTATGTAATTACTTGGTATGTTACTTAAATAGAAATGACATTTTTATAATAAAATTCGATTTTATATAAACTTACCAAGTAATTACATAATCGGAGCCCTCCCTCCCTATGTAATGGACATAGAGCATTAACAAACTGAGCTCATTAGCTACGTTGTACCTATTCTTTCCCGGATGTGGGCGGGGCACATACCTGCACCAAAAAACAACATAGCATTACCATGAATATTAAATTTAAAGCACCTGTTAAAAGTAGAAACTATAGCTATGTAATTACTTGGTTAGTATATATAAAATCTCATTTTATTTTAAAAATATCATATTTCAAGTGTTATAAGCTTTTAAAAATTCTCACAAATAAACCTAAAATGTTTAGTTGCCATTTATTCAGTTTGTTGTTTTCCTACAAGTTACCGTAAATATAGACAACTTTCTTTTATTTTTCAGGTTTTAATGGAGAAGAGAATCCGACCGTGGATTAATAAGAAAATTATTGAATACATTGGAGAACCTGAACCAACTTTAGTAGATTTTATTTGCTCCAAAGTTCTAGTAGGATCAGAACCACAGTCACTCCTAAATGATGTACAAATGGTTAGTCATAATTTCTTTCTCTTGGTAAACATACACAATATGTAGATTTTCTCTTTGGTTGTTGTACCCTGGTGTTTTCAGAATTTGATTTTAACTAAACATCTTGAATATCTTGGTAATTGAATGACATTGGAGGTAACCTTGTGATATGGATCTATCCTTATCGATTGCCATGTCCTCTCTGTAAGCACTAAGAAGTTTGAGTGGCTTATTTGGTCTGATCTTACACTGGTACAAGCAGTGTCCTTGACAAAGGCCTCATATACACCAGCATTTACTAAAGTAGACCATCCACATTGAGAGAATAAAGGTTAAATGTGACCAACGGAGGTACACCAATGATGCCACAGACTCCTTGCATATAGTACAATCTTTTATTATTTTTTAAGTAGTTTCCAGCTGGTGCCAGAAGATTTATCATCTTGTTTAGACCTGAGGTTTGTTAGCTATGAAAAATACAAATTGATTAAATATTTGTCCTATTTTTAACAAAGTAGTGTAGAGTTTTTAAATATTAGTTTTCATACATTCAACTTACCTGTCAGATATATACATAGCTATCGACTCCGTTGTCCCTGACAGAAATTCAAATTTCGTGGCACTCGCTACAGGTAGGTCAGGTGATCTACCGCCCTGCTCTGGGTGGCAGGACTAGGAACCATTCCCGTTTTCTAATCAGATTCTCTCTCTCGCCGGTAGTATCAACATTGTTGTTACTTCCTCCTGACTGGAATTCTTTTTTCACAACGCTTTTGATCATCTTTCGACTGATTTTTGGTGACGTACTTGGATCGTTGTTTGGCATTCGCTATCGTGGACTGTTTTTTTGGACTTCGCTTTGGATTTTCGTGAATATGTCTGATTCTAGTGTTAGCTTCAGAGTGTGTGTGAATGAGGGCTGTAAGGTGAGGATTCCGAAAGCTTCGGTAGATCCTCACACTACATGCAGTGGTTGTAGAAGGGTTAAATGCTCAATTGAGAATACGTGTAACGAGTGTGAGAGATTGAGTGCGCAAGAATGGAAGAACCTGACTTCTTACTTGAAGAAGTTAGAGAAAGATAGAGAGAGGAAGGCGGCTTACAAAAGCCGGAAAATGTCTAGTAGTTCTGTAGCTTCTTCTTCTTCTCATAATTATGCCCATTCTATTTCAGCCCATTCACAAGTTAATCCCTCTGATTCCGCCTCAGAAATAGCGGAACTCAGAGCTTCCCTTCAAAAAATGCAAGAAAAAATGGAAGCATTGGAAGGTAAGAGAAGTGAATGTGGTTTCTCGAGTGATGTTAGTGTCCCCAGTGTAGTGGAGGGGCCGTCTGGTCGTCTCTGCGACGCTCCCAGGCCTAGACCTCTTCCAAGCTCCCTCTGGGGCCCCAGAGGAGCAAGGAAAGTCGAAAGCCTTACGGGGGTCGTGGAGAATCCCCAACGATCAGGCGTCCCTTCGCAGAATCTTATACATCTCAGACTGCCAGGGACAGCTATAGGAAAAGCGTCCTTCGTGAGTGCTTTTCATCATCTAGTTCGCCTTCTCCGAGAAGAGGATGGAAGGAATCGAAGCTTTCACGTCCGCTGAAAAGGAATTGGAAAGAACCTGAGCTCAATTCTAGCCCCGAGCTTTTCTCTGAAGAGGATGCGCCTTCGGTAATCAAGAAAGCTAGAAAGGAGTTAGATCCTTGGAATGTAAAAGACTCTCGAGCGCCTTCCAGATCTCCTTCTCCTGATTCGAATGAGCCTTCGACCAGGAAAATTTTGATGAATGTGCAGGAGCAATTAGCGTCTTTGGTAGGAGTACTTTCTAAAGAGCCTACTCGTAAAAAGGATGACAGGCTTCCGATTAAGAGTTCCAAATACCGATCTCCTGTCGGACGCGACGAACCCTCCAGGGGAGTTGTCGCACAGGCGGCCATCTCTGGGGGGAGCGGTGCGTTAGGCAGGCGAGACGTGAGAAAGGAAGTAACTCCTGCCAAGCGTCTGGCGCCAAGTAGGCGCAAAGAGCCTGAATTTACTGTAGATCGTTCTAGGCCCAGATCTTCATCCAAGCAACAAGAGCCAACTGGAGAAGAGAGAACTCCTGATAGGAGTAAAGCGCCCGCTAAGCGCAATATACTTGCCATTCGAAAGGCGCATTCCATGAGCGATACTCCTACCAAGCCACAGGAGTATTCGGAACTAGATGCGCCTTCCATAGGTCAGGAGTATTCGGAAAGAGATACTCCTGCCAGGCGCCTTGAGTACTCTTGACCTCGATACTCCTCCCAGGCGCCAGGAGTATTCTAGACTTTTTACTCCTACCAGGCGCCAGGAGTATTCGAAGCGCGATGCGCCTACCAAGCGCCAGGAGTATTCTGAGCTTAATACTCCTAACAGGCGCCAGGAGTATTTGGAGCGAGATGCGCCTACCAGACGGCAGGAGTATTCGAAGAGTGTTACGACTGTCAGGCGCCAGGAGTATTCCAAACAGGATACTCCTACCAGGCTCCAGGAGTATTCTCAGCGAGATACTCCTGCTAAACGCCAGGCGCATTCTCCTCATGAAGAGCTTGATATCCGACAGGAGTCTAACAGGCGTAAAACAGTGATACGTGACTCGCCTAATGATAAACGTAAGGAGAGAGTTACTCCTAGCCCCTCTCCTAATAGAAGTGCTTCTTCTTCGGAAAGGAAGAAATCAAGAGAGGAGACAGAGGAGGGAAGGGAGCCTTCTCCTTCCGAGCCTATTAATTTAGATGACGTCTCGGAGGACGAAGTTACTAACAGAGAAGGGCTTTCGAATTACAAAGTTCTTTCTGCTCTTCTCTTAGAAGAATATGGAGATGCATTGACTCCAGGCGCTCCTCCTTCTCCGCGCGCTCTATTTTCAAGTACGAAGGCGCACAAGTCTTCATCTTTCCTGAAAATGAAGCCGGCCATATCCATGAATAGGGCCTTACAATCTCTTGACTCCTGGATCAAGACAAAGAAGGAGTTAGGAAGGACGATCTTTTGCATGCCTCCGCTAAACTAAGGTAGGAGAGGCATATGGTACGAAAACGGGGGGGGAAAATATGGGATTGTCTCTGCCCGTTTCAGCTGAATCGGACTTCTCCAGTCTCGTAGACTCGTCGAGGAGACATGCCTTAAATTCAGCGAAAGCAACATGGGGTCTTTCGGAAATGGACCATCTCCTCAAGGGACTTTTTCATACCTTAGAAGTATTTAACTTCCTAGATTGGTCCCTTGGGGTTATTGCTAAGAAGTCCCATGAAAAAGAACAACTAAGCCCTGAAACCTTACATAGCATCCTTACATGCATCGATAAGGCGGTTCAAGATGGATCAGCGGAAGTGTGCTCCCTCTTCGGTGCGGGAATACTAAAGAAGAGAGAGCGGTTCATAGTGCCTTTCTCACTAAGGCCGTCTCGCCTTCGCAGAGATCCGCTTTGCTGTAGCGCTCTCTCTGAACATTTATTTCCTTCTCAGTTGGTGAGAGACATTGCCCATTCGCTAACTGAGAAAGCCTCTCAAGATCTTTTAAGGCAATCCTCAAGGAAAAATAGACCTGTGGCTAGTGAGGAAAAGAAAGCCTCTAGGCCAGCTCAACAACAGCAGCCCTTTCGAGGAGGCCCTCAGGCTAGATCCATCGTCAGAAGAAAGTCAACGGAAAAAAGGGGAAGATCTGCCTTCCGTCCCTTTAAGAAGGGAAAATGAGAAATCTTTCCTCCAGACACCTGTAGGAGCCAGGTTACAATTCTTTGCGGGAGCATGGGAAGACATAGGATCCGATCCTTGGTCGGTGTCAATAATCAAGAAGGGTTATTATATCCCATTCAAGGACAGGCCCCCCTTGACAACATCACCGAGGGAACTGTCAGCCAGATACAGGGACCCTGTTCTGATGGATACTCTCGTCAAATGGTGGAACAGATGTGGGACAAAAGAGCACTAGAGCTGGTACTGGATCAAAGCTCCCCGGGGTTTTACAATCGCTTGTTTCTCGTAGCGAAAGCCTCGGGGGGATGGAGACCGGTACTGGATGTAAGTTCGCTGAACAAATTCGTACAACAACAGAAGTTCAGCATGGAAACGTCTGCCTCAGTACTTGCAGCTCTCCGTCAAGGAGATTGGATGGAGTCCCTAGATCTTCAAGACGCATATTTCCACGTCCCGATTCACCATTCGTCGAGGAAGTACCTTCGTTTCATGTTCGAGGGAAGGATCTATCAGTTCAGGGCCCTGTGTTTCGGCCTTTCTACGGCTCCCCAAGTCTTTACAGACTTGATGAAAAATGTGTCAAAACACCTTCACATGAAAGGGATAAACGTCTCCCTATACCTGGACGACTGGCTCATCAGGGCCAGGTCTCAAAAGCAGTGTCTGGAGGACCTGTCAACAATCCTGGAATTGACAAAGACATTAGGATTAATCGTGAACCTCGAGAAATCTCAGATGGTCCCCAGCCAGAACGTAGTCTATCTGGGGATTCAGATGGATTCTCGGGGTTTTCGAGTATTTCCTTCTCAAGAGAGAGTAAGGAAAGGCTGTGCCACAGTATTGAACTTCTTAGAGAAAGAGCGTACTTCAGCGAGGGAATGGTTGAGCCTTCTGGGGACCCTTTCCTCGCTCGAACAGTTCTTTCCTCTAGGGAGACTACATCTCCGTCCGCTTCAGTTCTTCATGAGAAGCAGTTGGAGTTGGAAGACAGGACAGCTCTCGGACACGTTTCCAATCTCATTAGAAGTAAAGCAACAATTAAGGTGGTGGTTGACCCCCTCAGAAGAGAACAAAGGAGTATCCTTAGAAGTTCGGAACCCAAACCTGACATTGTTCTCAGACGCGTCGGAGACAGGTTGGGGTGCGACTTTAGGGTCCAAAGAAGTGTCAGGCACCTGGTCGGAAGAGCAGGTGTCATGGCACATAAATTGCAAGGAGCTCTTTGCGATTCACCTCGCGCTAAGGAGCTTCGAGCAGATAGTCAAAGACAAAGTAATACAGATAAACTCCAACAATACGACCGCTCTGGCTTATGTCAAGAAACAAGGAGGAACTCACTCTCTCGCCCTATACGAACTGGCAAGAGATCTGCTGATTTGGGCAAATCAAAGGAACGTGGTTCTTCTAACGAGATTTGTTCAAGGGGAGAGGAACGTGAGAGCGGACAGACTGAGCAGGAGGTTCCAGGTCCTTCCTACAGAATGGACCCCCCACTCGGAAGTCTGTCAGACCCTTTGGTATCTTTGGGGGAAACGCAGATAGATCTATTCGCCACGTTCTCTCCAAAAGGATAGATACATTTTGCGCCCTGGTAGAAGATCCCAGGGCTTATGCAATAGACGCCTTTCTCCTGGACTGGTCAGGGCTAGACGTGTACGTTTTTCCCCCATTCAAGATTCTGGGGGAAGTAGTCAGAAAGTTTGTGGCCTCGAAGGGAACCAGAATGACTCTGATAGCCCCATATTGGCCATCCCGAATTTGGTTCACGGAGGTGATGGAGTGGACAGTGGACTTCCCCAGATCTCTTCCAAACAGGACAGATCTGCTCAAACAACCCCACTTCGAGATACCATCAAAATCTACCCGCTCTTGCTCTGACTGCCTTTCGACTATCGAAAGACTTGTCAGAGCGAGAGGGTTTTCTCGCAAGGCGGCAAGCGCAATTGCTAGAGCCCGCAGATCATCTACTAGGCAAGTGTACCAATCGAAGTGGGAAGTTTTCAGAAACTATTGCAGGTCGAAGAAGCTGTCCTCTTCCAATACCTCTGTAACCGAAATTGCGGATTTCCTTCTTTTCCTGAGGGAAAAGTCACATCTCTCTGTACCAACAATTAAAGGATACAGAAGTATGCTTTCGTCAGTCTTTAGAAACAGGGGCTTAGACTTGACGAATAATAAAGATTTGCACGATCTCATCCGCTCCTTTGAAACGTCGAAGTCAGTAGAGCCTAGGATTCCGAGCTGGAACTTAGATGTGGTTCTGAAATTTCTGTCCTCGGAAAGTTCGAACCACCTCATACGGCTTCATTCGGGATATCACTAGAAAGTGTATATTTCTGCTATCTCTGGCTACGGCTAAAAGGGTCAGCGAGTTGCACGCCCTTGAGTCACGAGTTGGCTTCAAAGAAGATTCTGCGATTTGTTCATTCCAGACTTTTTCTTGCCAAAAACGAGAACCCTTCGAATCCCTGGCCTAGGAGTTTCGAGGTAAAAGGACTTACTAGCCTAGTAGCAGAGAAAATAGAAAGATCACTTTGTCCAGTTAGAGCACTGAAATTCTATCTGGACAGAAAAGAAGCGGTTGGGAGGCTCACAACATGGTCTATGGTGCTCGGTGAAAGACCCCAAGAGACCTATGTCTAAAAATGCTTTGGCCTTCTTTGTTAGAAGTGTAATTACCGAGGCTCATAAGAACTGCCCAGATGACTCTTTTAATCTATTAAGAGTAAAAGAGCTCATGATGTAAGGGCAATCGCGACATCAATTGCGTTCCAGAGAAAAAAAACAAAAAATTTTTTTAAAATTGTCACTTAAAGATATTTTGGACGCAACCTATTGGAGATGCAACTCAGTACAGGGGGTCCTCGAGTTACGACGTTGATCCGTTCTTACGATGCGTCGTAACACGATTTTCAGCGTAAGTCGGAACATTGAAAAATACCACATGATTTAATGTAAATACCTATCAATAACAACGAGAGAACAATTCCTTACCTTTATTAGTTTGATTGGCTTGCACACTGGAGAGGAGCTGCGGTGCTGGAGAGACTGGGGGAGGTTAGTGAAGAGAAAAAGAACCTCCAGAACTGAGTGCTGAGATGACTGAGGCAGATGATTCTTGAGGTGAGGTGAGGCAGAACATACTACTGGAGATGCTTGGAGCAGGTGAGTCTTTAGGTGAGGCAGAACCTACAGAAGGTGTGGCTGGAGATACTGGGGCAGGTGGTGAGTCTGGGTAGCAGAACATTCAGAAGGTGCTGGAGATTGTGGGGCAGGCGAGTCTGGATTACAGAGGCAGCTGATGTAGAGGGTACAGGATCTCCTGCAGGCCTCTCTACCTTCTTAAAAATACTGCTCCAGGTTAGTCTGAACAGAGAGCGACCTCTTTTCATCCAAGATCTCCTTGTAACACTGCATCAAATCCATGACGCCTCTGGAAACCCTAGTGAACCTGTCCAAGTTGGGATCCTGAGCCTCAAAAGTTGACAACGCTTGCTGCAACTCTGCAAAACCTCTTATCAAGTCCTGCCTTGTGAAAGCCTTAGGCTCTGGGGTGGGTGCTGCTTCTTCTTCCTCTATCATCTGCTTCTCCAGTTGTTACAGGTCCTCAGCAGATAACTCCTTGCCATGAGACTCCAGCAGCTCTGTAACATCATCAACCTCCATCTCCAAATTGATTTCCTTACTCAGGGCCAAACAACGTTCTTGACAACTAGCTGAACTGTGTCCTCAAACCCATGGAAATCATTCACAAATTGAGGACAAATTTTCTTCCAGACACCATTCATGTTTGTTTGCTTAACCTCCTCCCAGGAATTAGCAATGTTCTTTACAGCATCAAGGATGTTGTAGGATTTCCAAAAGTCCTTCAGAGTCAAGTCCTTCTTGGTTTCAGTTGCCTGTAAAGCCATAGCAATTGTACCTTCGTAGGTAGTAGGCCTTGAACGAAGCAATCACTCCTTGGTCCATAGGCTGTAAAAGGGCCGTGGTATTAGGTGGAAGGTAAACCACCTTGACATTAGGGTTTGAAGTCTCCCAGCTGGGCAGGGTGTCCAGGGGCATTGTCCAGCACTAGCAACACCTTAAAGGGGATACCCTTGGAGGCGCAATACCGCTCCACACTTGGAACAAAATGGTTTACGAACCAGTCCTCAAAACACTGCAAGTGTCACCCATGCCTTCTTGTTGGACTTCCAAATTACTGGTAGTTGACCCTTCCAAATGCCCTTGAGTGCCCTTGGATTTTCAGCCTGATACACCAACAAGGGCTTCAGTTTGAAGTCGCCAGCAGCATTACCCCCAAGAAGTAAAGTTAGCCTCTCCTTGCTGGCTTTATGACCGGGTTGACTGGACCTTCTCCTCCTTGGCGATGTAAGTGCGGTTAGGCATACGTTTCCAAAACAAACCTGTCTCGTCTACGTTAAACACTGCTGAGCAGAATAACCCCCCTCCTTAATTATCTCAGACAACGCTTTAGGAATTCAACTCGCTGCTTTCTCATCCCCACTAGCAGCTTCACCTTGCAATTTAAGGTTATGGTAATTGGCCCGAGCCTTAAATCGCATAAACCAACCCCTACTAGCCACAAACTCTTCACTTTCACTTCCCTCCCCCTTTTCTTTTTTCAACGCTTCAAACAATCTTTTCGCCTTCTCCTGAATCACCATAAGGCTGACTGGGATACGCCGTTTGATTTTTGGGTTTCCTTCCAACCAAAACCACAAAGGCACCAATAACCTTTCCATTTCAATTATTAGACCACTACGCTGCTTAGTTATCACTGTCGCTTTCATAGGAGCAGATCCTTTCACATGTTCAACGATGCGCTCTTTATCTTTGATAATGGTAGCAACGGTCGAACGGCTAAGGCCAAGCGAGCGGCCAATGTTTGTTGGCGTTTCTCCCTTCTCAGATCGCTTTATAATGTCCACTTTAATTTCCATGGTGATGGCCTTTCTTTTCTTCGATGCACTACCATCAGAAGAGTCCGCCTTGCGCTTGGGAGCCATAACAAAGAGCAAAAAGTTACAAAAACGATACAACACGAGGGAGAGAGAGGCAGTGTAAACAACCAAAATGGCGTATGGGCGAGGAATGAGCGTAGCGAAGCGACGCCGTCCTCTCCCCCACAAAGCGTATTCTTCCGCCTTGCGCCCGGAACTAGTTCGCGTTTGTTTACGTTGCTTACGACGCTAAACCGCGTAAGACGGAACGACGCAAAATATTATTTTTTATATTTTTATGGGGGCGCGTTCGTAACCACGAAACATCGTAAGTCGAGACCAGCGTAACCCGAGGACTTACTGTATTTGCATCTCATTATTTAAAAGATGTGCGAGTAACGTATGAGAAATGTTTTTCTTTAGGTCCGTTTGTGTCCGCACAGACGGTTCTGGGTAAAGGAGAGAGCACCGATCCTTAAATATGTGTATGTAACCCTCTTGTCGGATGTGTTCTTGTGTTTCCTGTGCATGGGAGTGTCAGATGTCGCACTGGCGGCCTTCACTTCTCTTCATTAGGAAATCGAGTGACAGCTGACTATTAGAGGGGTACAAAATTGTTGTTTGATTTTGTATGTATGATTTTCGAGTTTGTGGTTGTTTGCTAAGAGTTTGGGGATGACTCTTAACAATCTTAGAACTAACACGGGTTAGGATCGGGTGATCGGGATCGGTTGTGTGCTCCTTAAAGAAGGCATGTTGTCATATAAGCGGATTAGCACCCCTTGACAAATGCCAGTTAGGCTCTGCCGAGTAAGTGGATAAGACCCCATCGACAGACCAGCAAGAACTCTTGGCCACAGATCACTATCTCGCTAAGGCTCTTGAGGTGAAGCAGACTCCTGGGCAGTAGCCACGAAGTCTTCCATCTAATAAGGTAGGAACCAAGGTTTATTTATACCTACAACATATGTTGTTTACCTGTCTAGTCAGTAAGTTAGCTGTCTCTTGCCCTCCACCAAAGGGTGTCAATCAGCTATGTATATATCTGACAGGTAAGTTGAATGTATGAAAATGATATTGTTATGATACAATAAAGTTTCATACATACTTACCTGGCAGATATATACGATTGAAGACCCACCCAGCCTCCCCGCAGGAGACAGGTGGAAGAGAGAATCTGATTAGAAAACGGGAATGGTTCCTAGTCCTGCCACCCAGAGCAGGGCGGTAGATCACCTGACCTACCTGTAGCGAGTGCCGCGAAATTTGAATTTCTGTCGGGGACGACGATTCGATAGCTATGTATATATCTGCCAGGTAAGTATGTATGAAACTTTATTGTATCATAACAATATCATATTGCAATGTTTATAAAAGCTGGTTAGTTGCATTTGTTTATCCGAGTTCTTCATTATTCTATAACCTCATCTACAGATTTATCTGTCAGACCTGTTAAACTACTCTACATTTTCAAAGTTAGGCGCCTAGTAAAGGGGTGTGTCTTGCCAATCTATATGACTTTTTGGTTCCCTTTTTTGTTGCTTGCCAGTAAATTTAGTGAAATATTCTTTTAGTTGTGTAACCAAGAAATGTTAGAGAACAAACCTGAATTTGTTCATACACGAAACAAACCTTCGGTCTTAACATTAGGATTTACTAGCGCCAAGCTGGAAACCGGTAGAATTAAAATTACACTTGTGAGATCCAGGGACTAATGGCATCTATACCAGGTCACGGGGCATGTATACCCAGAATGCCCACGGCTACCTGTGACCCATCAGTTATTTTCCTACCGCCTTTAAGATAAGACGTGTTACTGTCTATCTCATTTAAAGCCGGTTTTTCAGTTTGCCCGTTCTTTATCCATTTCATTTTTTATTTTTCATTCCTTTTCTTTCTCCAAGTGTGATCAGTGTGTGGTAAGAGTGTATACGTGGTATGATGGAGAATTTTGCCTCAACATCGGGATCGTCTACCGCTTCGAAGAGGAGACAAAGGAAATGCCCAGGAGTCAGTGGCTTCCCTTGTTCTAGGTTCCTAACTTCGGTGTCGACGGATCCTCATCCAACGTGTAGTAGGTGCAGGGAAAACGTATGTACGGTTACTAATCCGTGTTCTGTTTGTCGCGGTTGGTCGGTGGAACAGTGGAAGAAGTTCTATGGGAAAAGCCAATACAAAAGAAAGGGGGTGACGCCATCTTTGGATGACCAAACCTTACCGGCTTCTTTTGTATCGGTAATAAACCAGGCTGCTCCATATGTTTCTCCACCTGCTTTTGAATTGTCTCATAACCCTTCGGTTTCTCCTAGCGGTTCTGTATCGGAAACGTCAGGAGGGGCCTTGGGTAATTTTATGAATAATTTGCACTCTCCTTTGTTCCCAGCAAGTAGAGGGGGAGATCCGCCATCTTTGTTCCAGGCTCCTGCTACTCAAGCGCATAGGTTAGATGGTACGTGGTCAGCGCTAGGCCTACCAGGCGTACCAACCTTGGATGGTCTGCTTGCGCATTATATGGGACGTCACGGTTCCAGCAGGGTCCGGCAGCGCTGAATGTTCCTCATCCCCCGGGCTTGCAATTTATGGATTATTAATGCCGCTGCTTCACCATCCCACTCAGTATTTACAGCGATGCAGAACGTGGGAGGTAGTTTGGCAGCAAACGTGCGGTTGCCAGCAGAAACCTCTCAGTCTCTCCCTACGAGAGGGATGACGTCACAACATACGTCACACTCTGAGATGGCAGGCGTGATGACGTCACAGACCGATTCTCGGCCTTTTCGCTGCACCCAGACGCTAATACGCCTTCTGACCCGTCAATGCAAACTGTAATGCAGAAATTACAGGATATAGAGGAGAGAATGAATAAGAGAGACAAAAAGAAAAAGTGTGATTCGCCTTCTTCGTCTTCTTCCTCTAGTTCGGCGTCATCGCTAAGTCCGATAACGTCACGGCGAGCGCCAGTCAAGCGTTGGAGGAGGATTCGGGAGTTCCTAGCGGATCCTCGGGCCAAGAGGAGAAGAATCAATTCTTCCTCTTCTTCGGACCAAGACTGTCATTTTCAAGTCAGCAAGAAGGTCGGAAAATCAGTGGCTATTAAGCACAAGGTTGGCAGACGAAGCCGTTCGCAAGAGTCCGAACAAGCGAGAGAGGTGACGGCCGGCGAGCTAGCGGCCGAGGCGGAGTTGCCAGTTCGGATCGCAAAAACTGCGATACCTCTGGTAAAATCGACGTTGGCGGCGAAAGGTGCAGCAGAGGATGGAATGCAGGTCCCAGTTTCGCCCGTAAGGCCGTTCAAAATACGTACGAAGGACGATAACGCTCCTATTAAAAGTACGAAAAATAGAGAGTTGGTAACCTCGGCGGATACGTTCGTGGAAGGCAGTGTCCGTCTGGATAGAAGCCGAGGCCGGGCTCGCCGACGCTCGAAAACGATGCCAATGCTAATAGAGACGAACTTACCTCTGTCTTAAGGGAGCCTTCATCTTGGAGATCTAGACGAGATTCTCGCTCTAGATCCGTGAGCAGAGAAAGAGCGAGACGTTCTCGTTCCCCTGCTGACTATCTGGGATCGAGCCAACAGCGGCCAGCAAAGATCAAAGAGACCGCGGCCGTAGGGGCAGGCGGCCGTGGAATTCCGGGCCGTCTGTCAGAAGATAGAGGCGAGACAACATCTCTCGTGACGGAGAGTGGTACACTAGAGCCGGAGGAAGGAGAAAACCAAGAGTTTTCTGGCCTCGTATGCAGAGGTTATTGATTTGATTCGTCAATTCAATAGCCTTTCGGAGAAGACAGAAACACCGGCCAGTATGCTTCCTCCTGGAATTGACATGGCGTTTGGACTAAAGAGGGATACCAAGGTGTCGTATGAGTTGCCTTGTTCGAGTCATGCGGAATCGGTCTTGCAACACGTAAACGCAAAGATTGCAGGGAGGGATAATTCCTTAAGATCTAATAGATCATTTAAATTTATTCCCCCTCCAATGATAAAGCAAAGGAAATATTATACGACACCGAAGGTCCCTTTGCTGTCTAGACAAATGAACCCTAATGTTGTAAGGTTAAGGCCTGGATTAACCTTGGATCAGGTTAAAATGGAGTGCCCTCGATGACGTACCAAGAGGCTGCTACGTTAGAAGCAACAGCTTCTTCTGTCTTTCAGGCTGCGTCCTGGTTAGACCTTTGGTCAACAGCAGTGGCGAAAATTGCATCCTCGGAAGCAACAAGGAAAGTAGTGGATGAACCATTGTTCATTAGATTACTACAGTCAGGGTCCAAGGCGATTGCGTACCTGACAAACGTAAGTGCCAATGTTTGGGCAAATATCCTGCTAATGAGGAATGGGGATATCTTGAAATCGCAACTACTGTTGCCAGAGGTCATACTGGAAGAGGCGATAGATAGAAGAAGGATGGACACTAACGATAGGTTGGTGCAACAGGCAGTTAGGAAAACCTCTAACAGTCAAACTATTCCTTTGGAGGGAAGACAACAGCAGATGTCTCGAAAGAAGACAGTGAGACATAGCATCCCTAATAGAGTCACAAGACCCTCTTCCCCAAAGAGGATAACTCATTGGCCCTTTCACAATAGAAACAACAGAGGAAGGGGCAATAGGGGAAGAGGGAGAGGCTCAAGAAGATAGGATGGGCGCCTCCCATCACTCGGCCACACCAGTGGGGGGTTGCCTGGCAAATCACTGGAAGGTGTGGCAGGAACTAGGGGCAGAGCAGTGGGTGGTGGATGTTCTCAGGATCGGGTATTTGATTCCGTTCGAGGTAACCCCGCCCCTGACAGATCAACCATTACCCCACGTCACTTATGCCCACAAATCTCAGAAGGCCACTATTCTGCAGGACGAAGTGAAGAAGATGATGGAAAAAGGAGCTGTGCAACAAGTATGCAGTCCGACAAAAGGCTTCTACAGCAGGATTTTCCTGGTACCCAAAGCCAACGGGGAGTGGAGGACAGTAATAGACCTGTCAACGCTGAATCTGTTTATAAGGAAAACCAGTTTCAAGATGGAAACTCCGAAAACGGTTCTACAAGCAGTCAGAATCGGAGACTTTATGCTGACAGTCGATCTAAAGGACGCATACTTTCAGATACCAGTCCATCAGTCTTCAAGGAAATTTCTCCGCTTCAGTCTTGCAGGGAAAGCTTTCGAGTTCAAGGTCCTGTGCTTCGGATTGACAACATCTCAAGTTTTTACAAGAGTGTTCACCCTCGTGTCGGCGTGGGCGCATGCTCAGGGGATCAGGCTAATAAGATATCTGGACGATTGGCTGGTGATAGCAAAGTCCAGGGAGAAAATTACTCAGGGACAGGGCAGCCCTCCTGCAGCTTTGTCACAGCCTAGGTATTGTGGTGAATCAGCAGAAGTCGCAGCTGGATCCAAGTCAACGTTTGGAATATCTGGGAATGGTGATAGACACAACACAAGCCAAAGTATTCCCGACAGGACCAAAGAGTAGAGAAATGCAAAAACAAGTGGTGAATGCCTTTCTGGGAAAGCAGACACAGCCAGCAAGACAGTGGCAGGTGGTGCTGGGAATCCTAACCTCCCTGGAGAAGCTAGTACCACAAGGAAGGCTACACCTTCGGTCCCTACAATGGAGGATGAAGGAGTTTTGGTCACCAACAGTAGATCACCCGTACGAGCAAATTCCCTTGTCGGCAGAAGTGAGGAAAGACTTGCTGTGGTGGGTGGACGACGACAATCTGACAGTGGGTGTCCCCCTTCAACAATCCTCCCCAGACCTCTTGCTGTTCTCGGATGCGTCACTAGAAGGCTGGGGAGCCCATATGGAGGAGTTGATGGTGTCAGCAAAATGGAGTTGCAAGGACAGAGAACTCCATATAAACGTGCTGGAGTTGAAAGCAGCTTTCCTGGCTCTACAAGAATTCAGGGAGAGAGTAAAGGGACACTCAGTGGTATTGATGTCAGACAACACCACAGTAGTAGCTTATATAAACAAGCAAGGAGGCCTAGTTTCTCGGCAGTTACATGTAATGACAGTTCAACTTCACCAGTGGGCTATAGAGAACCTGGTAGACATCAAGGCCAGGTATATTCCGGGAAAAAGAAACATAGTGGCCGACAAGTTGAGCCGCAGGGATCAGATTCTGGGAACGGAGTGGTCCCTACACCAACAGGTAGTGGACAGGATGCTCATGTTGTGGGAAGGACCGATCATAGACCTATTCGCAACCAGGTACAACAAAAAAGTTGGAAGTGTATTGTTCAGTAGTCCCGGACGCAGAGGCAGTAGCAGAAGATGCGCTACAACACCCCTGGGACAATCTGGACGTGTACGCATTTCCTCCATTTTGTCTAATCCGTCAGGTTCTGAACAGGGTAATGCGGTCTCAGAACCTCAAGATGACCCTGGTAGCCCCGTTATGGCCGAAAGCAGAGTGGTTTCCAGACCTACTGGAACTCCTAGTAGATGTGCCAAGAGAGTTACCTCCATGGAGCAAACCTTCTGTGTCAGCCTCACGTGGAGAGGTACCACCAGTCGGTGAAGTCCCTATCGCTTCACGGGTGGAGACTGTCAAGTATCTCCTCCGAGAGCGAGGGTTTTCGCAGAAAGCAGCAACTCAGATGGCAGGTAATATCAGAAAATCATCTGCGACAGTATACCAAGGGAAGTGGTCAGCATACTGTGATTGGTGTCGTAGAGGGAACGTGTCTCCACTCAGTACCACTATTCAGCAGTTAGCAGACTTTCTGATATATCTCAGAACAGAAAAAGAAAAACATATGTCTGTATCTGCAGTGAAGGGGTACAGGGCTGCTAGCCTCATAGCCTTCAGTCTTACGAATGAAAGGAGTGGACATATCGTCTTCATGGGAGTTGGCCATGCTGATGAGGAGCTTTGAACAGTCATGCCTACCAAAGGAGCTAAAAGCCCCAGATTGGGATCTGACCAAGGTACTGAGTAGTCTGACAAAACCCCCCTACGAACCACTAAGGCAGTCCACGGATAGGAGCCTGACCCTGAAAACAGTCTTCTTATTGGCCTGGCTTCAACCAAAAGGGTGGGGGAGCTACATGGCCTCTCATATCTCATAAAGCACTCGAGAGGTTGGAGATCAATGGTGTGTGAGTTTGTCCCAGAATTCGTGGCAAAGACCCAAAATCCAACAATAGTAGACGGCAGATTCGACTCCTTTACCATACCTTCCTTGGCAGACTTTGTAGACAACGACAAAGCTGAAATGCTCCTGTGCCCCGTCAGGGCACTAAGGGAGTACGTAAAGAGAACAAGGCACCTCAGGCCGGGGTGCCAGAGGTTGTTCGTAAGTACAGGACGGAACAAGAAGGAATGTGTCCAAGAATACAATATCATTTTGGCTAAGGGAGACGATCAGAGATGCTTATACTGCAGAAGACAGAGGGTCAGATAGCCAGGTGGGAGCTAGAGCTCATGACATCAGGGGTGTGAGTGCTTCCCTGGCATTTAAGAAGAACATGTCTGTGGATAAAATTCTGAAAGCTGGCGTGTGGAGCGCCAAACAACTTTCACCTCATTTTATTTGAAAGATGTTGCCCATAGATCCTTGGACACCTTTTCCTTGGGTCCAGTGGTGGCGGCCCAACAAGTGATATAGTTCATCCAGTGCCCCTGGCGGGTCAGTTTGCGTCTAGTCTAAGATGAAGGTATGAAAGTAGAATGAATGGGATGACTGGTCTTTTTTCTTTACTACTTTCTTCCTACTCCTTTAACTACGGGCAATATGAAGGAGAGTACCGTCATGTGCTGGAACGGACTAGATGCAGGTGAGATGGTCAGCCATACTGTGAAGCTATCTTAGCTGATGATATACTTTTCAGTAGCAACACACCCCTCTGGATAATAAGGAAAAGAGGGGTGAAGGTGGATCCAGTCGCAAGGGACAAGAGTAAACAGTAGAATGGTATCTACACCCAGTGGGAGGAAACCAATAGATCCGCTTATATCTTTGGTCCTAGGTTCATTGTCCATTCTCTTAGAATTTCCCTATATATTCGGAAATGGATAAGGTGGCAAACTCCCAGTCAGTTGTAGAGACTTACCTCCCTCCAATAGTAAGTCTATCCTAATGTTAAGACCGAAGGTTTGTTTCGTGTATGAACAAATACCAAATTTGTAACTAATTTGTATTTTTCATAACTAACAAACCTGAGGTCTTAACATTAGGATTTACTAGCGCCAAGCTGGAAACCGGTAGAATTAAAATTACACTTGTGAGATCCAGGGACTAATGGCATCTATACCAGGTCACGGGGCATGTATACCCAGAATGCCCACGGCTACCTGTGACCCATCAGTTATATTTCTAACCCAGTTTAGACTGCTAGAGGGGTGGTTCGAGGTGGGCCTTTAACTGTTAAGACCTCAGGTTTGTTAGTTATGAAAAATACAAATTAGTTACAAATTTGGTATATTTTGTGTAAGGCATCATTTGAATTTCAGAACATTGTTCATTTGGTAATAAATGATCATATTTTTCTATCTTTTTCAGGTTTTAGATGACGAAGCTGAGGTCTTTGTTGTCAAGATGTGGCGGTTACTAATATATGAAATTGAATCAAAAAAATTAGGAACCAGTAAAGCGTAATATTTTTGTAATAGAAAATAAGGGATATAACTCTTCTGTTCATATGTTCAAAGATATTGTAAATTAATTTTTCTCTGAATAAGGTACTGTTTATACAATTTTTGTTTCATAGGTAAAAATTACTCGTGTTAAATTATCTTTGTTATTCCAAATCACATGCAAGTGCATAATTATGAGAAGCAATTCAGTCAATCAGTGCAGTTTGGACCAAAATAAGCAAATGGGTATTTGATGTCTCTCAAATGTGATGTTCAAAATTTTCTCTTCTTATCAAATTGTACTTTCATTGCAAAAAACATTAGGAGGCAGATGCCCGAGAAAAAAACAATTTAGATAGGAATAATGGTCTTGGGAAATGAATTTTACGACAGTAATGATCTACCAAAGTACTTAACAGCTTGATTTTCTTACATTTTTGTCTTTTTCCCTAAGTTGGTAACAATTGGACAGGGTTTAGTTGTCCAAGTGGTCTATGTTTGTCACAGCAAATTTTATTCAGTTTTTACCATCCTGATAATATTTTATTAATTGATTTTATAGTGAAACATTATTTACTAGTAGGAAACAGGTTCCACAGAATAATCAATCACCTTTGATGTTGACATTTTGGTGGTAAGTTTATTATACTTCATATTAATTTCAAATTTATTTAACTAAGAGTGTCATTGGTACTTTATTGATCAGTGATTTATGATTTAAAATTTGTTGATCTTTGTATGTAGTAACTGAAACTGTGCCCATAACCTATTTTGGGATGTTGTGTTCGATCTGTTACAAATTGTCAGGCATTTATTCATACTTAATTTTGTTGTCCAGTGTATTTTTAAAAATATCCTGAAATTACTGTATGATCATATAATAATTTTTTATGCATATGCATGTGCTAAGGATGGTTTTGTGAACAGGTTATGTACATGTAAACTAAATTTTCCGTATTCAGATACCAGGCTACACTGCATGGTTCCTTTGTTCTCTCTTGAATGGTGCTTTATAAGGTTATCATTACTGGTTGAAATGATTTCAAGGTAATATTGTTTGTAACCTGAATTTTTTTATTTACAGAGATTTAATTGATAAATTATTGTGTTTTAGGAATCTGGTAACTTGTTAAGTTGCACTAAAATTTTGTTATGGTTGTATTTTCCACTCTTGATTATACAAGTATCAGCCAGCTACCTAACGTTGCTCAGGAATTAATAGCAACAAAATCTTTCATTAATTATTAGAGATGAATATCTTTCCACCTGGCATAATATATTGCTATTTGATATTGAGTCACTTGTCATTGGATCAAAGGGGTTTGACTGAGTTTCTCAGTTATTTTGTATTAACATCTAACTAGATTTATGTAACTGCCGTATATAAATCCAAATTAATATTGTTTTGGGAAGAAAAGGAAAAGGACTACCTTTTATGTATTAAGGAAACCTGTACTACACTGTTGTTACACAACACTTTTTCCAGATACTTTTTTGTCGTCTAAGAGAGAGAACAGTTCAGTTTATTTCATGAAGAGTGCTGTTTCATAGTACATCACATGAAGAGAAATATCACAGCCCACTGAGTAAGACTTAATAGGTGAAGACCTGAAACCTGTTGGGTGTTGAGGCAGAAATCACAAGGGTGGGGAAGAACTCGCTTTATGTCGAACCCCCATAAAGGGAGAATCTAACGTAAAAACGTTTACAATGAATGAGTGAGAATTCGCAGTTCTCAAATTTTGATCATGTTTCTTTTTTTACAAAAAAATCTTGTCTGTATGATCTTCATTCCATGTGTAAATAATCACTTGCACAGTTTCATGTGTGAAACAGTACCTGTATTTTTCTTGTTATATTTATTCTTTTTTATTTTTTTTCTTTTCTTTTTTTTACACTTTAGGATAAGAACTTAACAAAGTGCTGAAAGGTGGTGATGAGTGGTACTGAGAGTTTAAATTCTTAATGATCTGTTCTTTTTTCAAAAGTGAAATTCTGGTTGCTATTCAGTTCCCTTCAAGTAAGGTGTGAAACATTTTGTATTTATGGAAGTTGAATATAGAGTGAAAGGGTTTATCACATTTGTTCTGGACTTTAATTATCTACAGAGTACTTTTAGTTAAAAGACAGATCAGTCATGGTGCAAAACTCTCCTGAGAATCCAAGGATGTCAAGTTTTGTTGAATGAAGTGTGTATGATTGTAAATAAAGACCAGTTTGAACATGCATTTATTATCCAAATAATTTCTAAACTTGTTGGTATTTTATCTCCAGAGATTTGGCCTTTTGCTAATGATTGGTGTCTAGAGGGAAGAATTTTATTATCTTTATGTTCAGGCCATAACATTCTCGTAAATTATATATGCCTTTTGTTACCTGGGAATATTATAGTAAAACAATGAGTCCTGTAGGAACTCTGTATACATCAGTCATCTGATATGGAAAGGAAATCCTGTATTATCTGAAGGTCCATAGATGAAACTACGTACAGTCACAGGTCAGACGGTAACGGCAGTGTACATCTTAAGTAGTATGAAAAAACCCTATGAACAATACATTCAAAGCGCCCCAGCGGCGTGGTTGGCATGGTATTAGCGTCCCACCTCGATGGTCGCGGGTTCGATTCTCGGCCATTCCATTGTGGAGTGTGAGATGCGTGTTTCTGGTGATAGAAGTTCACTCTCGATGTGGTTCAGGAATCAGGTAAAGCCATTGGTCCCGTTGCTGAATAACCACTGGTTCCATGCAACGTAAAAGCACCATACAAACAAAAACAAACAAACACATTCAAATTCCAACCGTTAACTGACACACACCTTACCTCTACAACATGTATAGATGATTAACTTGTATGTTGCAACTAGTAGCTTAGGAAGGTGATCAACAATGATGATGTGACTTGCAGCGGAAGATGCCGTAACTACACATTACAGTGTTGGTTTTTCTTGTATGCAGTCTTAGTGTGATATCAGTTTGTACATGATCCAGACAATTAGTATATGGAAACTGCACAGTGATATATCCTTACCAAAGAGATTTTATAAAAAGGAATTTTTGATGTGGAATGCCATATAAGATAATACCAAACTTATAAAAGAAATTATACAACTCTTGGTAGGAAACTATATCATAGCACTGATTACTAGAGTTGTTTGTAAGCATGGTGGTGGCAGGACTGAGAGACCAATAGTTACTAAGGCATGGGTATGTCGACTTCTCACTCAAAATAAATGTCAGGAACCATATCCTAATGGAGGTATGACCTCTTTGATGTTCATCACAATGTTTTTGTGCATAAAGAAAGAAGGAAATTGAATGAATCCTCAAGATGGCAGAGGCTGAGGAATACAATCTAAATTGCTATTGCTTGCTTGCTTGTATGGTGTTTTTACGTTGAAACCAGTTGTTATTCAGCAACGGGACTAACGGCTTTATGTGACTTCCGAACCACGTTGAGAGTGAACTAATATCACCAGAAATACACCTCTCTCTCTCAATGGAATGGCCGAGGATCGAACTAGCGACCACCAAGGTGGGATGCCAACACGATATCAACCACGCCACTTAGGTGCTTAAATTGCTCTTGGGGCCTGTATTAATCCATTACCTTCTTGGGGGAAGACCCAGTGTCAAGCAGTGTTAGTGTAATTCCCTTTCCTTAAGTGGATTAAAATGAGACTTGAGGTTTTTGTTGGTCATGGGGACTTTGATATGACACTTAAACATTCTAAATTACAAGTTACAAATTTAACTTGGAAAGGAATCCCAAATACTTCAGTCTGGAGTGAGCCACTGTGCAATGGATTGGAAAGAAGTCCCAAATATTTCAGTCTGGAGTGAGAGCTGCTGTGCGATGGATCTTATATCGATAAGGTCATCAATGAAATTATTTTGGTTCGTCATTAGTACCATTCAGGAACTAGTGGAGAATTCTATTCCTCCTTCACAGGGAAAGTCATTTTCTCCGAGGAAATCACCCAAGTTTCGGAGGTAACGTTGCGGAATATTTTTAAGCCGCCAGTTTTCCTTGTACCCGAAAGTTTGAGTGCTAAATTAACAGAAATACAAGTTGATACGTTTGTTAAGGTTTGAGTACATTTAAAATAACGTCAGTACCCCTCATACAGTGCATTATAGGCATTCTCTGGATTCTTAGCATCCCTTTGGACCCTAACTGTAATCCCTTAAGTTTCTTTTATCCTGCCTCCGTTCATATTCTCTTCTATCTTACTTTCTACCCACTCCTGACCATTGTTTCATAGTGGAACTACCAGGTTTTCCTAGTTACACCTTGAAAATGTTTCTACTCGCAATAATTTTCCTTTCAACGTTGAACCACCTCGTAGGTCCCAGGGTGCGGCCTTTAGCCAAAATTTCATATTTCTTTGCATTCCAGACCCCAACTTGTTAAAAGGATTATTGTTACAGTTTTCTCAACTGAAGGAATCGCAAATGGATGTGTTGTAGCAATCATTAAAAATTTCTGAAAATATCTGACACAGATTGTCTCCATAGGCAAGGTCTAGAGAGTGGTCCAAGGCGTACGAACTCGCCCGATCACATTTTCTCCTATACCAGCAATTCAATGACTCCTGCGTGACCTCGGGCCTAAACCGGCCCAGCAAAACTTTTATCACAGTCATCTTGAACTTAAAACAGTATTTTATAGTATAAAACTTTTATGAAAACCAAGAATTTAGCGTTATATTATTATAAATCAGGACACAAATATATTAGTATATAGATATATATATACGCACTATCTATATATATATATAGATATATATATATATATATTTATATATCAAGCCAACTTTGACAAAATTAACGCTGGAGATTACAGACAATATTGTCTTTGGTGTGGACCTACCCTCATTAACTTACGTTTTCCTTGATAACTTTGCATTAATTTTAGATAAATTGAAATTTATCCATAAAATCCAAATCGACAGTAGAATTTCCCCCGGGAAGAAAGAGGGGAAATAAATATTGTAGCTTTCGCTACCAGGTGGTACCATTGTCATTAGAATATTGGGTTATCTTGCTCGATTACTCTGTACTTATATGTGTTTGCTGCTTTCTGTAGAAGCAATTTAGAGGTCTGCTAAACATTGGCAGGGAGGATAAAGGTTATCACTCTGAACAGTTCTACTTCACTTTCGTGGAATCTTTGGGAAAATATTGATTTTTCCCATAATATGAGTGACCGACCAGTCTCCCCACAATAACCAGGCTAGTGAGGTGAGAGATGAAAGATGGCCCCGAAAAACAGGAGGAGACTGTTGTGAAACACAAACATTTAAAGCGGTTATGTCAGGTCTATTACAGCAAGTGGTACGTTTGTTTCCTATAGTGCTGGAAAAAATATTTTAATTTTTGCCATTTCGAAGGATGATTTGAGACCCATCGCGTGCATTATTTAAGTTTGAACTGATCGGCATACTTAACTTCATGATTTTGTGAACGTATGTAATGATGTTTTACTAAGTATTTTATCAAGTGTTATGGTATATGCGAATCCAACCACTTGCTCTACCAAATGTTCGCCTCCAAAAATGTGTTTTATCCACGGTCCAAATCGTGGTTGCAGCTTTAATTGGTTTATATATCTTACTCAGCAATTCTATGATTTATGGAACGTACCCAATATAATTATATTCCTATAAAATCATGCTAACATTAATTATGAAATATATGAATCCAGCAGCAACAGCGTCTAAGCCAAGTGTTCGCTGTCCGAAGTGTACGCACCCAGCAAGCAGCAACTCTGTCGCCGTCAAGTGTTGGTTTCAGTTTTAATAAGTCTGCGTATATTACAAGTACATAATTTTGGGAACATCTATAATATGATAACATTTCTAAAATGTATTTTAAACTATTTAGGTTAATATACATCTAGAAACTCTGTTAACAAAGTGTTCGCTGCCATAATGTCTGACGTGAATGTACTCTTGCTTAAGTTTATTGTCCGACTCCGAATGTGTGTTTATATTCAGCCCATGATTTTGGCAAAATGTGTAATATAATGAAATTCATATAATATATTTTAAACATTGGTTGAGGCATTTACATAAATCCAGCAGTTATTTCCAACTAATGTTCGCCGCCAAACGTCTCTGATGGGAATTTACGCTTGCTCGAGGTAACTCAGTCGTCACCTTTACTGTACGACTTCTAATGTATGCTGGCTAAGCCTTCCTGTTGATTGTGTATCTGCGTACGTCTACAAACGAATTTAGTTCCCGATATTTCGTTTCTTTCCCTAGATTTCGTCTCCGACCTTGATATTCTGGACCCTGTAGGCCTAAGGTGAGGTATTTTACTGAAATTCAAGTAATTGAGATATAATTTAAGTGTTAATTATGGCGATAATGGAAGTTTAGTGGCGTGACTGAATCTGGGGTAGGCCCAAACTCGGCTTCATTTACCGGTACTCGAAATTTAATTTTGGCTCAGTGTTTGCCAACATTCGGTTACTACAGTAATTCCAAAGTGTGACTGGAGTATTTTAGAGTTTATGTCAAGGTATTTTAGGTAGTATAGTGCGGCGAGAATGTGAAATAAGGAGCCAAACACAAGGTGTAGGAGTACGCAGAAGGCATGGTAAACAAGACTTGGCCCTTCTCTTTAGGCCTATGCGTTACTAACGTTTCTCATTGTTTATTTTATAATATACTAGGTAAAACAAGGCTTTTATGGGATGGATCAAAGGACTAAAATTTACGGAAGATCTAGGGTACTAATCCGTGGCGGCCTAGACTTTGGCAGTTGCGGTATTTCTGTGCAGTTTTACCTCCTGAACAAGACTTTTAAGTAACATTTATTCGGACGACTGTAATTAATCCCCAGGGGACAGTACTAAACACGACGAAATACATTGGACGCCCCAATCCCTAGTGGATGTCTTATCCGCGGTTATGTTCCTTACAGTTCGTGCGGAACTAGGGTACAAAACCGCATGGTACAGGGGTGGACCATGTACGATCAATGTGTACAACCCCGAAAAAAGTACATTTTAACGCGTCCTGACATCGGAGATGGGCATCAGACACGACTTGTTGTTGGTAAGAAACGGAGCTAAAGACCTCTACTCCGGTGTCAGGACGTGTTATAATGTACTTTTCTTGGGGTTGTACACATTGATCGTACATGGTCCACCCCTGTACCATGCGGTTTTTTACCCTAATAGGTTGCAGTCAAAAAGCTAGCCTAATTGTTTGTATAGAAATTGGTTAGGTTAAATTGCAGCTGATGTTAAGTGTTAGCTACTTATGGGGTTTCCAGGGGGCACAGCCCCTCCTGCCAGGTCAGGGCATATTGCCCTAAGTGAGGTTGGGAAGGTAAGGTCTGGTTAGGTCAGGACATGGCATTCTAGGAAAGGGTGGGTTTGTTATCGTCTGCAGAACTCGTTTCTGTCATTCTACACTCGCCCTGAAGTGCCTCGGTGGCATGATCGGTTTGGTCTTGGCCTGCCAACTCGTTGGTCGCAATTTCGATACTTGGCCATTCAATTTAGAGGTCAGAGATGTGTATTTCTGGTGATAGAAGTTCACTCACAACATGGTTTGGAAGTCACGTAAAGCCGTTGGTCCTGTTGCTGAATAACCACTGTTTCTATGTAACGTAAAAACACCATACAAACAAACTAAAACAATACACTCACCCTGAGGAAGGATCCAGAAGTCTGGGATCTAGGTTAGCCTAATGTGCTATCTGAAACTCTAGTTCTGTATGGTAGACAATCTTTGGTATGACATAAAATGAAAAATAAAATATGCAATTCATATATAATTTGTATGAAATTAATATCTAACATAATATATACAATGAGGAATAAGTGTAGGTTAACTTAGGCTGTTTTATACAGTTTGGATTTTTTCAATTAACATTTTTCTTAGTATTTATTATAAGAATGCCTTCAGGCAAGTTGCAGTGGTATATTCAAGTTTTAAACCAAAGAAAATCCAAAGTGATAAGTTACAAATTCACTTTTGATCCCAAAAGATCTGATGAAAGTCATTATGTGACCATTTACAATCTTCAACATGAATGTGTATGAATGAAATACAGCTGTATTTTATAGTACTATTGTATAGGAGTATGATATATGGAATAATGCTTGGAAAAGTGTTGTTATATTAGGTATGTTTATTTTCCATATTAAATAAAACATCATTTATAATAAATGGAAAACAGTAACTTTAATAGTTAAGGGGGCCAAAGAGGAAAATACAAGGAAAACATCTCGCTAACATACAGAAGAAGAAAATTCGCAGTAATAAGCCGAGTTAGTGAAGGGGAGAGAGAGAATTGCGTAGGAAGGAGTGCCCCATCTTGCCTCAAGCAGTGCCCCAGGCTGCGATATATAAGCAAAAGGATCATCATTTAGGATTAAATTATGATAAATAAAATAGTTTTGGTTTATTAATACACAAAAAAGAAATATACATTCATAATAATCATTATTTATTAACATTGTCTTTATAGAAATACGAAGGAAAACTTTGAACGCCCGTATCTCAAAACTATACTTATTGACCTTCAAAATCTATCTTCTCACTTAGTTTTAAAGCTATAACATTGGAATTTGGTATATAACTCAGAAAGACATTATAGAACAATCAAATAGAGCCCTTTTTTTTCAATTTTTGTTTCGTCTTTTTTTTATTAATTTTTTTTCTCCTGATTTATAGGGTTTATTTTTTACCATATTGAAAAATTCATATCTAGCAAAAAAATGACTTTTAGGAAAAAAACACTCCATTCGATTGGAGGTCTACATCAGGTCTATATATGGTAGTAATCCCAGGTCTTCATATTAAATATCAAGGGAGGAGATAGAATTTGAAAAATGGTTATTTTCTGGATAAATCGCCCTGGCGTCACAAAACCGAAGGTCAGAGGCGAAAATCATATGCAGTTTGGAGATGTCCCAAGTCACCTTATTAAGTGGTATGAATATCAAAGTCCTGTCCTTAAAAAATGGCATTAGCCGGCCGGCCCCCTTAAAAGGTCTCACTGAACACCTTTTAAGGATGATGGATAATGTTATTACTTATACACTGTTTTATGGATGTTTTAGGTAATAAAGAGGCTTGTGGCATGTTTTATGACCCCTTGATTGAGAATCACTGGAGTAGGATGGAAGAATGTAGAAAAGTGCAAAACTCCAGGTGTCTGTATGGGGTATTTTTTGTTAATGGTTGCATGAAAAGAGATAAAGGCCAAATTGAGGAGGTAATGAAATGTGTGGTATAGAAAAAGGAAAATGGAGGTATTTTGAGGTGTTTCCTTACAGAAAGAAAATTGTGCATGTGAATGAGTACTGTCAGACTGATTAGTAAGTCATGAAAAAGGTGGGCAGTAATGTAGAAAGAATTCCTGAATAGAAATAATAAAAACTTAGGGATTTATTCAGAAACTTATTGGCGGAACATTTTTCCATTTCAGCTGTTGACCTTGTAGTGTTTGCTTAAGGAAGGCTGTGTATGCATTGTGCTTGACCAGGGTTTGATATGCTTGGGCTGTAGGTTGTTTATGCACAAGTTTTTTTTTTTCTAATATTTGATGCCTCTTGATACTCTAATTATTTATACAAGAGCTATTAAAATTCCATGATTATAGGCTTCAAGTTATGATGCATAATTGTGTTATGCAGTTATAATTTATTTGATGCAGTATACTGTTGTATTTTTACTATGGAATTTTTTTTAAATCACAGAATCATTCAAGATGTCTATGTCAGGAGCAGAATACCTTGCTTCCATTTATGGAACGGAGAAGGATAAAGTCAACTGTTCGTTTTATATCAAAACAGGAGCTTGTCGCCACAGTGAAAGATGCTCTAGGAAACACAATAAACCCCAATACAGGTAAGTGCTTTCATAGTTCTTCTTTTCTTTTTGTTTTTTCTTCAAATAAATTTCCACATGAGGGTTTCACTTTGTCTTTCCATTCTTTGAAAGTTTACTTAGCAAATTGATGACCTTAGAGGTTGTTACATAAGATTACAGGCAGACCCTGGGTTACGACGGCGGTTCCATTCTTGAGACGCGTTGTAACCCAAAAATTGTCGGAAGCCGGAACTTCATCAAAAATCCTAAGAAACCCTTACTTTTAATGCATTGGGTGCTTTGAAAACTATGTAAACTGCATTCTTATTGCATTTTACATCAAGAAAACCTTCTAATATTGATTATTTTGCATTTTTGGTGTCATATTTCTTCTGCCAGAGGAGCGTTGTAGGCGTCGTAACCCTTGAAATAATTTCTGATGAATATAATTGAAAAGCGCCTTAAGCCGAACCTGTCGTAACCCAGGGACTGCCTGTATTGATTTGTGCCTATTGAAAATTATCTTGACCTGAGATACTTGATATAGAGACCTGAGATACTTGATATAGAGAATTCCCTGTATGTAGAATGCAGACCCCCTCCCCCCAACCATCACCAGACAATACAGTAAACAGCCTTTTCCCAGTGCATACAGTGAATATAATTCTGTAGTGTGCAATATATCCAGGTTTTAGTACCTCAGAGTAACAGTGTAGTGTTGTTAAGAATTTACTTTGGAGCAGGCTTGTTTATTTGCTGTCAATTCTATAATCATAATGGTTTTTCTTTGGCTTGTAGCTTTAAAGTGTCAGACATGGAATGAGTTCTCTTATCTTGTCTTTCTTATGCTCCTCAACTTACAAAAGGTCTTGGCCTTTATCTCGCCTTTTTTCACAATTCCGTGGGCCTTCCAACAAGTCTGACATGCTGTGTTCATGATTTGCTTTTCTGGCGAAATGATCCCTATTCCTGTGCATCACTTGCCATAACCATAACCTTTGAATCTCTTTCCCACAGAAGATAACCTCTATCCCAATTCCTTTTTCTTAATATGACTATCTCATCTTTCTCAGACCATCAGTCATTAGCGAATTAGTGTAATACAGGCCTTATGTACCATTTGGAGATCTTGGTACTCTACTAATCAGATGCACGTTTTTCAGTTTCTTAGCTATATCCCAGTTTCATCAATTTTTTCTCATACATACCTATATGTTAAGTAACATCACTAGCTCAATATAACCCTCCAATACCCTCAGCCTTCATATTGAAAAATTAATTATTTCATAAGTGATGCATCCCTTTTCAAAAGCCACAAGTATGTGATTTAATCTCTGCCTTTTTTGCATGAAACTTTTCTCAGTAGATTACCTTTTAAGCGTTGTGTTTTTGATCATGGGTGCCTTTCCCATAATTGTCTTGGTCCTTTATAATTTCCACTTTGCAATTAATTTTCTTTATTAGTACACCATTAATGTAGTAAGTAATTTCTTCCTCTACAGATATCAAAACAAGAATAGTACTTTGTAGATATTTACATTTCATTCTAATTATATTAAGTTGTTCCTAGTTTAATTCTGATGTATTCTAAGATGATACCAGACTGAGAATAGTAGGATGGTAGAAAAAACATCTGTTCTGATGGTATATTGCTCACTGTCCTGTCATAGGATTCCTAATATCCTTTCTTGAGCTTTACTCCCAAAGCAAGCCATTTAGACATGGTAATGTTGTGATACCATAATCCATGTCTGTATAGCAATGCAGATCATGCAAGGCATGTATATTCATTCTTGTGTACAATTTCAGTTTGTTTGATTTCCATATATTCCCTTGCCCATTTTGTATTTGCTTGTTTGAGGTTTAACTTAATTTGAACTTAGAGAGGACATATATTGGCTGTCAGTTTTTCCAAGTATTAATCCTTTCTCAGTTTAGTGTTATTTGTTCCGATACGTAATACAAACCATCGGTCCTTTAACAATAGGAAGTAGCTAGCGGCAGCTGGAACGGTCGTAAGCTTCGAACAAGGGGAGAACGGTAGTTAACTGCTTGTCCGACAGTCGCGCGCCGCGCGACTGGGAGGTAAACAAATCACTTTTGCTTTCGGCCGCGGGTGTGAAGGACGTGTTCGTCATCGCTCTCTGCCCGCTTCATCGTCGTATGCTTTGTTTATATTGTGTTTTCTACTAATGGTTTGTTTGACTTGAAAATGAAACTGTAAGTACACTGTTTTCATTTTCATTACTTAATTATGAACCAACATGGAATTATCGCCGTAGATGCGGCGATTTCCTCTCTTTTCATGAATTGAACCCTTGAATTATGTCTCGGTGCCGAGGGCGGGCGCGCTCGCGCCGAGTCATGTATTTTGGGCGAAAGTGTGTAATTGAAAAATGTAAGTACTCTTTTCATTATATTTTTGCCCTGTGCGTTCGTTACCGAGAGTGTGATTGCGCTCGGCACGAGCCTTTTAATTTTGTATAATAGAATGCAATGAAAGTGGATTCGCAATTGCAAAATTCTTTTCATTTTCATTTATTTATTTGCATGAAATTTAATTTGGATCAATTTTCGTTCTTACCCGGGAATTGATCCTTACGTTTTTTTTTTTATGTGAAAGTGAAATCGCAAGTGCAGTATTCGGTTCATTTTCATATATATTTTATGATAGCATCAATATTATTGGATTGAAGTTTCCGTTCTTCCACCCGGGAATTGATCTTTTCCCTTTAGGTTCTAAATTAAGTGAATCGCAAGGGTCAGTATTCTGTTTTCATTTTCATATTACTTTTCACTGCTGTGCGGGGGTAGGGAAGCGAAGGTCTGCCAGGAAGTCGTCGGAAAGCTCTCCCGCGACTCCCTTGGTATCCGATTCTTCGTCCTCCTTCCTGCCCTCCGCTCAGCTTCTTCGTTGTATTTTGTATTTGGGGGTCTTCCTTGCGTTCGGGATGGGGCATGTCTTCCCCCCGTGCGTGAGGGAACCCCTCTTACTAATCTATCTATGTTACCGCAGGTGCTACATCCGTGGGAGACGACCTTGGACAGGTATGGACCACCGCGGCGGCAGGGCGTGCCTAGCATCCACGGGCTGCTGCAGCGTCTAGCGAGGTCTGGGGCGGTCTCCACTACTACCACGGCCGCTTATGCTGCTCCCCCCCCTCCTGGTCTACACTCCCCATGCTGTGTCGATGACGCCGTCTGCCGCTACTAGGGCCGCCGCCGTACCGAGGTGGGGTTGCCGCCGCCGCCTGTTTTCTTCGTGTTGCCTGCCCCAGACTTCCGCTGTTCCAGCAGCTCGCCCGCTGGCTGCCGATGATTCTACGAGGCGATCGCTGGGCCTGCCGTACCTGCCGCTGATGTGATTCCCGCTGTTGGCTTGGCTGTCCCTTTCTGGGTCCTACCGCTGCCGCTGTTCCTGCCGTCCTGGCTGTCTGGTTGCTGTTCCTGTCGCTCCTGGTTCCTGAGCCTGTCCATGCTGGTCCTGCCCACGGTGTGTCTTCCCCAGTCCCAGGTCCTTCCGGACAGGTGCAGTCGGGCCGTGTTGCTTCGGCAATAGCCCCGGCTTCCGGCCTGGATGGAGGACCTGACGACTGTCCTGCGTGAGCTGACGAGGAAGAGGAGAAGAGGAAGCTGTCATCTTCGTCTTCATCGTCTGCTGCTGCCTCTTCCCCTTCGACTTCTAAGGCCCATAAGCCGAAGAAGAAGAAGGCTGCCTTCCCCCCCTAAGAAGTCTCCTTCGGGAACTTCTAAGGGGGTCCTTCTGCTGGTCCTCCTGCTCCTTCGGGAGCGGGGCCCGTCTCCCCTTCCGTAAGGAAGAGATAGACGGGGACCAGAGGAGTATCGGTTAGCTCTGGTACTTCCTCGCCTGGTGCTAGCGGCGATGCCGCTACGTCAGGTTCCGGCTCGGTCTCTCGTTCGCGAGAGATCCCGAGTGTACGTTCTCCCTCGGGAGACCGTGCAGCCAAGTTTCGGCGCCAGAGTTCGCTCGGCGCCAAGACGCGGCACGGAGCAGAAGGCTGGTGAGAGACGCTCAGGTGACTCTTGCCAGGCCAGCGGCCGCTCTTGCAGCGACCAGCTGGTAACCCGGGTTTTCCCCCCTAAGAAGGCTCCTTCGGGACCTTCTAAGGGCCCGTCTCGCTCCGGCGATTCGGGGAGCTCTTCTGCTGGTCCCCCTGCTCCCTCGGGAACAGGGCCCGTCTTTTCTTCTACCAAGCAAGGAGAAGAAGACGGGGACCAGAGGAGTACCAGCTTCGGCTGGCACTTCCTCGCCTGGTTCTAGCGGTTCTGCCGCTAAACCAGGATCCGCCTCGGCTTCTCGTTAGCGAGAAGTACCGAGTGGACGGTCTCCCGCGGGAGACCGTCCAGCCAAAGTCTTGACACCCGAGCTCGCTCGCCGTCAAGACCGAAGCGCGGAGCAGAAGACTGGCGAGTGTCGTGCAGACGACTCTCGCCAGGCCAGTGGACGCTCTCGCAGCGACCAGCTGGCTGCTCGGGTTGACGTGACGGTCGCTGACCAGCCACGAGTTGAGGCGAGGAAGGGGTCCCCGCGGCCGTCGGTACCAGCCACGGTTTTCTGGTACCAGCGGCTCGACACGCCGAGAGGACGCTCGCCGGTCTCTCCTCCCCCCCCCCCCCCCGCGGACAGCGAGCCTAGCAGGTCACCTGACGCCGCTCCCATCGGGACCGGGCGGAGACGGTAACCAGCAACAGCTCGCCTGACGCTAGAGATCAGCGTCGACGTTCTTAGCCGAGCCTCTCGCCCCAGGCGAGCGGCAAAGCTAGGCCTGCTGCTCGATCGCCACCGCGGGTGTGGACGATCAGCAGCAGCCCTCCAAGCACGCTGGTCCTGCCAGCGAGCTAGGGGGGAGCGTCAGGTCTGCCTCTCCTGTACCTTCAACCTCCTCGGGCTACACCGGGAGGAGCGAGGTACCTATGAGGGATCGCGAGAGGTGCGCCGCTCGCGATCCCGCTATGACGCCGTATGGACCAGGCACGGTTCTAGGACCGACCAGGACATACGCGCAAGTAGCTGGAGGCGACCGTCAGGGGTCTGCCGCTGTTCCTCCTTCTGAAGGAGGAGTATCTCGGGATCTGTTCTTGTTGGAGGGACTGGACGGTCCTACTCCGCAAAGACGCGGTTTACTCCCGAGATACAGAGGAATTTGCAGAAGTCATTAAAGCTGATTCGTCAGCATAATGACCTTGCGGAAGGATTGCCGCTCCCACCAGCAGAGCCCACGTCTCTGCTCGAGTCGTTTTGGGGCCCGAGAGGGAAACCAAAACCGACGGTGGGTCTGCCGCGATCGGAGCTTGCCGATTCTGTCTCGAACCAGAGTCTCTAGTCTCCGGACAAGAAGGCTCTCTCAGTTCTGGCCAATCGATCAAGCAACTTCCACCTCCTCTACTGCGACAGCGGCGTTTCTACGTGTCTTCGGACACCGTATTTAAATACTCCTTCGGTCCTCCTGAGAGGTTTCGACCTCGACGAGGACTGGAATGAGTCGGAGGACGGTATCGGCTCTCTCCTGTCAGGTGTCGATCAGCCCCACCCAGACGACAGTGGCGGCAGACCCTTACCTACAGTGAGGTTCGTAACCCTCCGCGGGAAAACGTTTTCTCCTGACGATACGTTTTCCCAGACTGAGAGGCCATCGCCGCAAGGCGATGGCTGCTCCTACCCTTCTCCTACCGCTAGTTCCAACTGGAAGGCGAGCGAGTATCCAATTCCTCCCCCATTCCCTCTCTCCTTACGGCTACGAGGGAAAGGGGAGGGATCCTACAGAGATTTCTCTGTAGGATCCCACGTTCGGACTGCGCTACCGGGGGGCCCACCTTCGGGTCCTACCTGACGTAAGCCCCGGTCGTTGAGGAGGAATCCTGCCCCATTCTCGATTTCTACGGGAATCGAGAGGACCACCAGCCGATATCGTTTGACGAATTCGGTGGGGGTTTCGCAGACTGCTTAGAATTCTACGGAATTTCTAGCACATTCAGTGTTAGAGTTTTTTACGATCTCCAAACACTTACGCGAGACCCACGGTCCAACGTGAGCGAGACGAGAATCCCCGATATACACGATAATCGGGAACCTCGCCTATGCTCCGAATTCCTGGAATTTCTAGCATTGGGTAAGAATCTGCTGAAGGAACTGCTGCTGAAACTATCTCACAGTGGCCGACCAACCTGGAATAGAGAAGATCGGACGGGAATATCCAGTTTGGGGCTTGAACTATCGTCTTAGTATTCTGTTCACCATTGAAGCTTTCCTTCGAGGAAGACTTCTCCTTCACTCTCTTTGATAGAGATCGAAGGTGGTCGATCTCCAATCCTTATTTTGTTTTCTTGAAGGAAAGAATTTAGGATGGAGATCGTTGTTCAGAATCCTACAAATATACTACGTATATTAACCTCGCGACATGATTCTACTAAGCAGTTGAATTGTCCGAGGGGTAGGCGCATATCCTAGTTTATCTACGGATTGCGACTTAGAAGAGAAGTATTCTAATTGAACTGCAACTCGGGGTTGTCTGCAACCTCCCAGGAGTTTTCAGTTTCAATTTTATATACTTATGGTTTTGTCACGACAACACCATTTCAACTTTTATATTTACCGAAATTCGTTTCGCCTAAATATATTGCTCGAGCATATCTTTTATGCTCGGTAGTTCTAGCCGAACGCATTCCTTCGTGGAATAATGGATTACATGGCAACTCAGGATGACGAGTCGGCGAGAGCTCAGGCTCAACTACTGCGTATTGAACTGCCTGACAGCAGCTTAGTATCAGCTGGGCCTCCGAGATGCACGGTCAGTTATGTCTCTCTCTCCCCTGGTTTGATTGACTACCGAACCGTATCTCTGCCCAACAATCATGGACTTAGGTCTCTGATTAATGGGGATTCTCGCAATAATGAAGGACCATCTACTGCTGTGACGCTAGATTCCATCGCCTTCGACATTGCGAGAATTTTCAACAGAGATATCTCTTGGACTCTTTCATCTTTCTGTTTACCGCACTAACAGAAGTCTGTACAAGTCTCCCCGCTGCATCGCACTGCGATAATGCGAATGATTTGCAGACATCTGAGTTTGTCTTCAAAATATCTCGTATTCGTAGGTGTACAATTGTTCATTGTTCAACCCGAATTACGAGATGTGTCAGAAGACATCGCCTACTCTCCGACCTGACAGCTCTACTTCCAAATGTTCAGCCCATGAGAAGCAGTTCTTCAGGCGGCTTTCCCCTGTGTTTTCATTACTGAAGAACGCCCCGCTTTCATTGCAACTACGACTTCTCACCGGACAGCATGAAATAGCGGTTAGCGTTTTCAGTCATTTGTAAGCACAGGTTATGAAATCTTGAGAATCCTTCTCTCGATTCATCTGTGAAGACGTAGGTTGCATTCAATATCTACCTTCGTCTTCAACGGTACATAGTGTTGTTTCTCCTTAGCTGAGATTCAACAACCATGAGATGTTTTACCTTCAGGGACCTCGGTCTCTAGAAGGCAATTGACTTTCGCCTGTTGGGCACATGCCTTAAGAGAATCATCACCTCGCTGTCCGGCATTGGTGACAAACAAATACATTATTTGTTTGGTCTCTCGGCATAACCCTTTAAAGGCGAAGGTCACGTGACTTACTCGGATGCTTTGACAACTTGCCTCCTACCGAACGCAGTCAGTCGGCAGCTGTCAGAGCGGCCGAGTCAGTTACGAACTACGCTGTTGACTTAGTTCGGTTGTTACACAAGCAATCATTACTTCGTTTTAATAGCTTGTCACAGTACCCATACCATTGACACCCACCATGGAGTGTCGGTGTCCTATCCACTACCGAGAACTTCGCTGCATGGGGATAGGAGGATGCGCGAGACTTCGTGGCAAACGGACAGACCAGTATGGGTACTGGACATCACCGAAGTAGAGAAGAGGGATAGGTCATGCGACTATTTCCTTCTTTTCCTCTGAGGAACTGCATGACTTCTCTGCGAAGTCAAGCATCCAGGGGATGGGGATCCGTGACGCTCGATTTCGTACCGAACTTCGTAGCGAAGACTCAGAACCCTTCGGTCCCTGACGATTGGTTCGAGTCGTTCACAATCCCCTCCCTAATGGACTTCACCGCCTTCGATGCGAAGGAGATGCTGCCTTGTCCGCAAGAACTTCTCCGTGGCGCAGGTACTGAAGGCAGGGGTCTGGTCCAACCAGACCACATGCCCTTCCTTCTACCTTCGGGATATTGCCCCACAGTCCTTGGATCTTTTTCCTTGGGAACCGTGGTGGCTGCAACACGTTGTGTAGCGAACCCAGACCCTCGCAGGCTGAACAGCATCGAGTCCTGGTGTGACCGTAAGAATGGGTGAGTGAATGAGAGTGTGACTGGCTCCTCTTCCCATCTTTTTCTTCCCCTCTACCTGTGGTTAGAGGAACACGGTCGTCACCCTGCTGGATAAGGACAAGATGCAGGTGAGCTACTCAACAGAGCCCCATCCTATCCCTTTCACTAGGGATAGGAGCGTATATCCACCACTTCCTCCAACAAGGGGGAGGA
Source organism: Macrobrachium nipponense (assembly GCF_015104395.2). Taxonomy (NCBI): domain Eukaryota; kingdom Metazoa; phylum Arthropoda; class Malacostraca; order Decapoda; family Palaemonidae; genus Macrobrachium; species Macrobrachium nipponense. The sequence continues at coordinate 54,936,320 of NC_087218.1, read as the reverse complement.
AGTGGATGCCAGCTTGAGACAACCCATACTTTATGTTGCCTCTTGCAAACAGGAACAAGTTCTTGCTTGCTGGTACGAAGAGATACGCTTGCCTCTCTCTTAGTACTCGGCCCAGAGGTCTGACCATTGATCCTGCGGTGCACACCCCGATCAATCGGACAGAGGCTTGGATCCCTCCCTCGCTCTTACGACCAGGGAGGCATTCCAGGGATGGACGAACACCAGTCTGTTCATCAAAAGACTCAGATTCCTCCCACCAAGAAGTGAGTCTTCCTATTGTTAAAGGACCGATGGTTTGTATTACGTATCGGAACAAATGACAATTTGTCGAAAATTGCATTTGTTCCGATACGTAATACAAACCCTCGGTCCTTTAACAATAGGAAGGTAACTAGCGGCAGCTGGGACGGTCGTAAGCTTCGAACAAGGGGAGAACGGTAGTTAACTGCTTGTCCGATCGTGCGCGCGCCCGCGCGCCCGAGAGGTGAAGAATCACTTTTGCTTTCGGCCGCGGGTGTGAAGGACGTGTTCGTCATCGCTCTCTGCCCGCTTCATCGTCGTATGCTTTGTTTATATTGTGTTTTCTACTAATGGTTTGGTTTGACTTGAAAATGAAACTGTAAGTACACTGTTTTCATTTTCATTACTTAATTATGAATCAACATGGAGCTATCGCCGTAGAGACGGCGATTTCGCTCTTTTCAGAATTGAACCTTGAATTATGTCTCGGTGCTGAGGGCGGGCGCACTCGCGCCGAGTCATGTATTTTGGGCGAAAGTGTGTAATTGAAAGATGTAAGTACTCTTTTTCATTATATTTTTGCCCTGTGCGTTCGTTGCCGAGAAGCTTGATTGCGCTCGGCAAGAGCTCTTATTTTGTATGAATAGAATGCAATGAAAGTGGATTTGCAATGCAGTTTTCTTTTCATTTTCATTTATTAATTGCATCAAATTTAATTTTGGATCAATTTCCGCTCTTACCCGGGGAATTAATACCTTACGATTAGTGCTGTTGAAATGGGAAAATAGCAAGTGCAGTATTGTTCATTTTCATATATATTTACTGATAGCATCATATTATTATGGATCAAGTTTCCGCTCTTACCGGGAATTGATTTTCCCTCTTTAAGTTCTATGAAAGTGAATCGCAAGTGCAGTATTCTGTTTGCATTTTCATATTACTTTTCACTGCTGTGCGGGGGTAGGGGAAGCGAAGGTCTGCCAGGAAGTCGTCGGAAAGCTCTACCCGCGGACTCCCTTGGTATCCGATTCTTCGTCTTCTTTCCTGCCCCCACGCTCAGCTTCCTCGTATTTTGTTTTTGGGGTCTTCCTTCCGTTCGGGGTGGGGCATGTCTCCCCCCCCTCCCCCCTGCGTGAGGGAACCCCTCTTACTAATCTGTTGTGCTACCGCAGGTGCTACATCCGTGGGAGACGACCTTGGACAGGTATGGACCACTGCGGCTGCAGGGCGTGCCTAGCATCCACGATCTGCTGCAAGTCTAGCGAGGTATGGGGCGGTGACCTTGGAGTGGTCTCCAACTAAAACCAAACCTTCACGGCCGCTTATGCTTGCTTCCCCCCGCTGGTCTACACTCCCCATGCTGTGTCGGTGACGCCGTCTGCCGCTTCTAGGGCCGGTCGCCGCCGTACCGAGGAGGGGTATGCCGCCGCCGCCTGTGTTTTCTTCGTGTTGCTGCCCCAGACTTCCGCTGTTCCAGCAGCTCGCCCTGGACCGGCCGCCAGTACCACGCTGGCTGCCGATGATTCTACGAGGCGATGGCTGGGCCTGCCGTACCTGTCGCTGATGTGGTTCCCGCTACTGGCTTGGCTGTCCCTTCTGTGTTTACCGCTGCCGCTGTTCCTGCCGCTCCTGAGCTGGTTGCGTTCCTGTCGCTCCTGGTTCCTGCGCCTGTCCATGCTGGTCCTGCCCATGGTGTGTCTTCCCCAGTCCCAGGTCCTTCCGGACAGGTGCAGTCGGGCCGTGTTGCTTCGGCAATAGGCCCGACTCGGCCTGGATGGAGGACCTGACGACTGTCCTGCGTGAGCTGACGAAGAAGAGGAAGGTCATCTTCGTCTTCGTCTGTTGCTGCCTCTTCCCCTTCGACTTCTAAGGCCATAAGCCGAAGAAGAAGAAGAAGGCTGCCTCCCCCCCCTAAGAAGTCTCCTTCGGGAACTTCTAAGGGCCCGTCCCACCTCGGTGGGACGGGGGGTCCTTCTGCTGGTCCTCCTGCTTCCTCGGGAGCGGGGCCCGTCTCCCCTTCCGTATGGAAGAGATAGACGGGGACCAGAGGAGTATCGGTTAGCTCTGGTACTTCCTCGCCTGGTGCTAGCGGCGATGCCGCTACGCAGGTTCCGGCTCGGTCTCTCGTTCGCGGGAGATCCCGAGTGTACGCTCTCCCTCGGGAGACCGTGCAGCCAAAGTTTCGGCGCCAGAGTTCGCTCGGCGCCAAGACCAAGGCACGGAGCAGAAAGGCTGGCGAGAACCGCTCAGGTGACTCTCGCCAGGCCAGCGGCCGCTCTCGCAGCGACCAGCTGGTAACCGGGTTTTGTTATTCCCCCTAAGAAGACTCCTTCGGGCAACTTTCGAATGGGCTCGTCACATTCCGGTGTGACGGGGGGGTTCTTCTGCTGGTCCTCCTGTTTCCTTCGGGAACGGGGCCCGTCTCCCCTTCTGAGAAGAAGAAGAAGACGGGGACCAAGGGTGTGCTGGCTACCGCTGGTACACCCTCGCCTGGTCTTGGCAGCTCTGCTGCTAAGCCAGGTACCGGCTCGGTTTCTCGTCCGCGACAAGTTCCGAGTGTACGATCTCCTTCGGGTGACCGTGCAGCCAAAGTTAAGACGCCTGAGTTCGCTCAGCGTCATGACCGAGGCACGGAGCAGAAGAATGTCGAGAGCCAGCCTCAGGTGACTCTCGCCAGGCCAGCGGCCGCTCTCGCAGCGACCAGCGGTACCTCGGGTTTGTGGACGTGACGGTCTCTGACCGGCCACGGTTTAAGGCTGGAAGAGGTCCCCCAGGTCCCCTCGACCGCCGGTCCCAGCCTCGGCTGGTACCAGCCGTTTGACGTGCCGCGAGGACGCTCACCGTCTCACAGCGAAAGCGAGCTCTGCAGGTCACCTGACCGCCGCTCCCAACAGGGGGAACGGGCGGAATTAACGGGGTGACCAGCAGCAGCTCGTCTGACGCACGGGACCGGGGGTCGACGTGCTCAGTCGAGCCGCTCGCCACAGGTGAGCGGCACGGCCAGGCCTGCAGATCGATCCCCACCGCGGGTTGGTGATCGGCTGCAGCCCCCCACGTACGCTGGTCCTGCCAGCGAGCGGGGGGGAGCGTCAGGTCTGTCTCTCCACTACCTTCAACTTCCTCGGGCTACACCGGGAAGAGCGAGGTAGCTAGGAGTGATCGTGAGAGGTGCGCCGCTCACGATCCCGTCACGACGCCGCACGTGCCACGTATGGTCTTAGGACCAACCAGGACGTACGCGCAAGTGATTGGAGGCGTCCGTCAGGGGGAGAGAGGGTAGCGTCAGTTCTGTCTCTCCGATACCTTCAACTTCCTCGGCATACGCCAGGAAGAGCGAGGTATATAGGAGTGATCGTGAGAGATGCGCCGCTCACGATCCCGTCACGACGCCGCACGTGCCAGGTTGGTCTTAGGACCAACCAGGACGTACGCGCAAGTGATTGGAGGCACCGTCAGGGATCTGTTGCTGGTCCTTCTTCTGAAGGAGGAGGGTCCTGGGAGCTGCTCTTGTTGGAGGGACTGGACGGTCCTACTCCTCAAGACGCTGTAACTTCCGAGATTCAGAGTAACTTTACCCAGGTTATTGCACTGATTCGTCAGCACAACGACCGGGGGGGGGAGAAGGATCGCCGCTACCCACCAGCAGAGCCCATGTCTCTGCTCGAGTCGTTTTGGGGCCCGAGAGGGAACCCAAACCGACGGTGGGTATGCCGCGATCGGAGACTTGCCGATTCTGTCTTGAACCAGAGTCTCTCGTCTCCGGACAAGAAGGCTCTCTCAGTTCTGGCCGGTCGATCAAGCTACTCCTCCTCTACTGCGACAGCGGCGTTTCTACGTGTCTTCGGACACCGTATTTAAATACTCCTTCGGTCCTCCTGAGAGGTTTCGACCTTGACGAGGACTGGAATGAGTCGGAGGACGGTATCGGCTCTCTCCTGTCAGGTGTCGATCAGCCCACCCAGACGACGTTCACAGTGGCGGCAGACCCTTACCTACAGTGAGAGTTCGTAACCCTCCTCGGGGAAAACGTTTTCTCCTGACGATACGTTTTCCCAGACTTGAGAGGCCATCGCCGCAAGGCGATGGCTGCTCCTACTCTTCTCCAACTGCTAGTTCCACTGGGAAGGCGAGCGAGTATCCAATTCCTCCCCCATTCCCTCTCTCCTTACGGCTACGAGGGAAAGGGGAAGGATCCTACAGAGATTTCTCTGTAGGATCCCACGTTGGGACTGCCGCTACCAGGGGGGACCTTCGGTTCCTACCTGACGTAAGCCCCGGTCGTTGAGGAGGGATCCTGCCCCATTCTCGATTTCTACGGGAATCGAGAGGACCACCAGCCGATATCGTTTGACGAATTCGGTGGGGGTTTTGCAGACTGCTTAGAATTCTAAACGGAATTTCGTAGCGCATTCAGAGTGTTAGAGTTTCTTACGATCTCCAAACACTTAGGCGAGACCACGGTCCAAAGTGAGCGAGACGAGAATCCCCGATATGTTACACGATAATCGGGAACCTCGCCTATGCTCGAATTCCTGGAATTTCTAGCATTAGGAAGAAGACTGCTGGCTGAAAGAAGACTATCTCACAGTAGGCGACCAACCTGGAATAGAGATAACGGACGGGAATATCCAGTTTGGCTGGAACTTATCGTCTTAGTATTCTGTTCACCATTGAAGCTTTCCTTCGAGGAAGACTTCTCCTTCACTCTCTTTAATAGAGAACGAAGGTGGTCGATCTCCAATCCTTATTTTGTTTTCTTGAAGGAAAGAATTTAGGATGGAGATCGTTGTTCAGAATCCTACAAATATACTACGTATATTAACCTCGCGACATGATTCTGCTAAGCAGTTGAATGGTCCGAGGGGGTAGGCGCATAACTCCTGGTTATTCTACGGATTGCGACTTAGACGAAAAGTATTCTAATTGAACTGCAACCCGGGTTGCCTGCAACCTCCAGGAGTTTCCAGTTTCAATTTTATATACTTATGTGTTGTCACAACAACACCATTTAAGCTTTTATATTTCCGAATTCGTTCGCTTAAACTATAAATTGCTCGAGCATATCTTTTTATGCTCGGTGGTTCTAGCCGAACGCATTCCTTCGTGGAAAGGATTACTGGCAACTCAGGGATAACGATCAGCGACAGCTACTGCGTATTGAATTGCCCGAGGCATTTCAGTATCAGCTGCCGCTTTGAGATAGACGGTTGTTTATGTCTTTCTCACCTGCTTTGATTGAATAACAACCGTATCTCTGCCCAACAATCACGGACTTAATTCTCTTGATTAACGGGGATTCTCGCATACATGAATGACCATCTACTGCTGAGAGACGCTAGTATTCATCGTCTTCGGTATTGCGAGAATTTTAAACAGAGATATCTATTCGACTCTCATCTTTCTGTTTACCGCACGGTAAAAGAATTCTGTAATAGTCTCTTGCTGCATCGTATCCCGATAATGCGAATGATTTTTGCGGAATCTGAGTTTGTCCTCAAAATATCTTGTATTCGGAGGTGTACAATTGTTCATTGTTCACCCCGGATTAGCAGATGTATTGAAAGACATCGCCTACTCCCACACCTGCCAGCTCTACTTCCAAACGTTCAGCCCATGAGAAGCAGTTCTTCAAGCGGCTCTCCCCTGTGTTTCATTACTGAAGAACGCCCGCTTCATTGCACAACGGACATCAATGAAATGGCGGTTAGCCGTTTTCAGTCATTTGTAAGCACAGGTTTAGAATCTTTGAGATTCCTTCTCTCGATTCAGCTGGAAGACGTAGGTTGCATTCATTGCCTACCTTCGTCTTCAACGTCACATAGTGTTGTTTCTCCTTAAGCTGAGATTCAACGTCTATGAGATTTTCTTGCCATCAGGGACCTCGGTCTTTTGAAGGCAATTGACTTTCGCCTTTTGAGCTTATGCATTAAGAGAATCATCGCCGCGCCGTCCGGCATCGGTGAATAACAAATATTTTATTTGTTTGGTCTCTCAGCATAACTCTTAAAGGGCGAAGGTCACGTGACTTACCCGGATGCTTGAACAACTTGCCTCTACTGATTCCGAACCAGTCAGTCGGCAGCTGTCAGAGCGCCCGAGTCAGTACGAACTATGCTGTGGACTTAGTTCGGTTGTTCCAGAGCAATCATTACTTCGTCTTAATAGCTTGTCAGTATGAGTACTGTACATAACCAAAGTCGAGAAGATAGGTCATACGACTATTCCCTTCTTTTCGTCTTAGGTAACTGCATGACTTCTCTTGAGAAGTCAAGCACAAAGGGATGGGGATTTGTGAGGCTCGATTTCGTACCGATCTTCGTAGCGAAGACTCAGAACCCTTCGGTAACTGACGATTGGTTCGAGTCCTTCACAATACCCTCCCTAATGGACGTCACCGCCTCGATACGAAGGCTATGCTGCTTTGTCCGTTGAAGGTGCACGACGGAGCTGTCTGAAGAAAAACTCGACACCAGGATGAGTGGGGGGCGGACGCCTCTTCATCATTCTCTCGCGTTCCGCAAGAACTTCTCCGTGGCGCAGGTAATGAAGGCAGGCGCCTGGTCCAAACCGGACCGCAGCACCTCCTTCTACCTTCAGGATATTGCCCACAGTTCCTTGGATCTTTTTCCTTGGGACCGTGGTGGTTGCTCAACACGTTGTGTAGTTAACCCAGACCCTCGCAGGCTGAACAGCATCGAGTCCTGGTGTGACCGTAAGAATGGATGAGGAATGAGAGTGTGACTGGCTCCTCTTCCCATCTTTTTCTTCCCTCTACCTTTGGGTAGAGGGACACGGTCGTCACCCTGCTGGGTAAGGACGAGATGCAGGTGAGCTACTCAATAGAGCACCATCCTATCCCTTTCAGTAGGGATAGGAGTAAATATCCACCACTTCCTCCAACAAGGGGGAGGAAGTGGATGCCAAATTGAGACAAACCCATCATTTTATGATTGTCTCTTGCAAACAGGAACAAGTTCTTGCTTGCTGGTACGAAGAGATACGCTTGCCTCTCTCTTAGTACTTGGCCCAGAGGTCTGACCATTGATCCTGCGGTGCACACCCCGATCAATCGGACAGAGGTTTGGATCCCTCCCTTGCTCTTACGACCAGGGAGGCACTCCAGGGTTGGACGAACACCAGTCTGTTCACCAAAAAGACTCAGATTCCTCCCACCAAGAAGTGAGTCTTCCTATTGTTAAAGGACCGAGGGTTTGTATTACGTATCGGAACAAATGACAATTTGTCGAAAATTGCATTTTTCCTAACTATACAAACCTGAGGTCCTTTACATATAGTCCCACCTCATGCCACCCCTCACTCTGCAACTTTTTGCATGGGCCTAAAGCAAAAGTGATTCTTCACCTCTCGGGCGCGCGGGCGCGCGCACGATCGGACAAGCAGTTAACTACCGTTCTCCCCTTGTTCGAAGCTTACGACCGTCCCAGCTGCCGCTAGTTACCTTCCTATTGTTAAAGGACCTCAGGTTTGTATAGTTAGGAAAAATGCAATTTTCGACAAATTGTCATTTTTCCTAACTATACAAACCTGAGGTCCTTTACATATAGTCCCTCCTCATGCCACCCCTCACTCTGCGTATTTTGCATGGGCCAAAAGCAAAAGTGATTTGTTTACCTCCCAGTCGCGCGGCGCGCGACTGTCGGACAAGCAGTTAACTACCGTTCTCCCCTTGTTCGAAGCTTACGACCGTTCCAGCTGCCGCTAGCTACTTCCTATTGTTAAAGGACCTCAGGTTTGTATAGTTAGGAAAAATGCAATTTTCGACAAATTGTCATTTCTTCCCTAGAGAATGTTTATTTTTTAAGCCATTGTGGAGTCCCACCTCTGATAATTGTCGTGTTCTCTTCCACAACTTTCATATATGTTATGGTTGGTTGCTAATAACACAGCATTATCTACATATTCAAGAGTTTTTTGCAAGTCAAGTTTCTACTGTTATGCAGGTCTAAACCACCTCTTTTATCTTAACCACTTTTTCATTGTAAAATCCATGAAAGGGCAAAGTGATGATGACTCAACATTACCCTGTAGCAACCCACTAGTTACTCTAGATTGGTTCAGCATTAAACTTTTTATATGCTTTTTTGAGATAACAGTAAGAGGTTTTAATGGACCAGGCTACCTGAAATTTATTTTTTGAATATTTTAATGTGGAAACTACAATAAGCTATTGTCATGTATAAAGCAGTTGAAGTTAAACAGTAGAAAGTCTGTCATTTGAAAAGGGAATTCACAAATTTTAGAATGTAGTATTAGTTGTTAACTTTTGTTGAAAAAATTTTAATTTCATTTTAAAGAAAGAAAAGTTATAGTATGTAATAATTATCCCAGTTTAAAATTGAAAACATGACTGATTGCACTTGAAATGTAGTTGCTTTTATGTCAAATTTCTACACTAGTAGTACCAAATCTGCCTGAGTTTCCTATGGCATTTGCTTACAGTGAAAGTTTATCATTTATTGTTGTTTAATAGTAAATGTAACTGAAAGTATACTGTCTTGTATTCTATAGAATTCATCACGAAACTGACAGCATCTAGTAACGTCTGTTTAAAAACTCATGATGGTGACGGTGTACATTACTTTAACATGTAACTAGTGTAAACACTATTGTATACAGTATTTTGAAATGGGTATTTGCCTGATCATGATTTGATTGTTTTCTGTTTATTTGCAGCCAAACTGTTGTGATGCAGAACATGTATGTCAGTCAACAAAATTCTGCAAAGTCTGCTGATGGATCTCACTTGGCTAACATGAGTGACCATGAAATCCAAGAACAATTTGAATATTTCTTTGAAGATGTATTTTTTGAATGTGAGGAGAAATATGGAGAAATTGAAGAGATGTGTGTTTGTGACAATCAGTGTGATCATTTACGAGGAAATGTTTACATCAAGTTTCGACAAGAGGAAGATGCTGTGAAGGCGGCAGAAGACCTCAACAACCGCTGGTACATGTTCCGCCCAATCTACTGCGACCTTTGCCCGGTGGCTGATTTTCGGGAGGCTTCTTGCCGCCAGTTTGAGATGGGTCAGTGTGGTAAGGGTGGCTTTTGCAATTTTTGGCACGTGAAGCCAATTTCACATCATTTGAAAAACCTCCTTGCTAGGTCATCCCGATCCAGATACAGACATCGAACGAGGTCTCGCTCCAGATCACGTGAGAGGCACTCAGACAGGTATGGAGAGGGCCAGAAATATCGCCGAAGATCTCGCTCCAGATCACGTTCCCGCGACAGAGATCGTAGAGAGCGCAAGGGCCGCTACTAGGGGCTACTAAAGGGTGTCAGCTCTGTTTGAGCAGATCTAACTGATTATTTTAGAACACTTGGGTAAGATTTAAGATTTAAACATAGGTTAATGACAAGCATGTTTATGATAGCTTAAGATACGTACCATAATCCTGCAGTTTAATTTACCAGGTTATTCAAGCCATAGAGAGTAAATTAATATTTTGATGAGCAGTGTTCTTTGGAGTTGTTTTTTGGTATTTTTAATATTACAATACTGGTGTCAAGTTTAAGTACTAGCATCACAATATTAATAGCTGTAATTATCTTACACCAATAAAACTTATAGACCTTACCCATGTTGTGTATCATTCTGCACTCCAGTGTTATCTATGATTTAGTTTTTTGGTTTAATAAGAGTGGCTTTTATGTAATTTTTGTTCCATAACCCACTTGCTTCTTCAGCAGCCATCAGGTATGTAAGTATTGCTATGTGGGCCAATGAACTTTCTTTTGCACTATTCCCCCCCCCCTTTTTTTTTTTTTTTTTTTCTCCATTCAGTGTCATGGAGACTTGAGCAGGAAATAATTTTCTCTTGTTTTGGTAACCATGGTTCAAACTTAGTACTACTTACTGATTAATCTTTTCAGCAAGACTTGGGTTGGCATTAGAACATCAAAAAAGGTCTCTTACTTTCTTTTGTAGGAGTGGATTGTTTATTATTTCCAGTGGAGCACCAGAGTTTGGCTTTGACCTCTCTCCCTCCTGAGAAGTCTTTGGACTACAAAAGAATAAGAAGCCCACCTGGAGTCATCCTCTCAGTGTTATTGCTCAAGATTTCCCTTGATTGTTCTCCTTATGTAAAAGAAAACAGTCTTATCCCTTCTTGGGACTGAAGCTTCAGGAAGAGCTGAAGTTAGTTGTTAAACTTCGAGTTCAACTCAGCAGACTTCCAAGAGGTTCAACTGGCTTCTATCCCTGCCTATGGGACCATTAATTAAGGCCTGACGTCCCACGTCCTGAGATGACAGGATGTTGCTAAAGAGCCCTCTCATCCTTCAGCCAAATGTTCTTTTAGCCTCCTGATGGCCTCCTCTCTCCTAAATCTCCTGGTTCCTCAAGGCCCCAAGACATTTCATCAGCATCTTCCAGAGCAATGTTTGTGGTGCAAAATATATGCTGGTTATTGGCCTCTGCAACAACCAAAGATTCCATCCTGCAGTTGTTGGGTTTTTGCTCTGTTTTCTCCTGTCAGCCTCCAATTCTACCTAAAGTGTCTTAGTCATGGGCTGCTCCCCAAAACTTGGTCAAAGTTCACTGATCCACATGAGGGCTGTCTTGAAAGCTGGTAATGTACCATCACCTTAGCACCACTATCTCATGACCGACCCCAGGTATATGTTGCCAGGGGCACAATCTCCCTGGCTCAGACTGAATGGTACACAGTTCTTATGGTATCCATCTTGACTGCTTCTATCTTCTAGGGGATGAGAATCTATCATATGTGGTATGCAATCAAAACATTTCAAACTATTATGTTGAATAATGCAGCACAATGGTTTGTGAACACTGAAAATAACTACCAGGCCAACTCTGGTACATAGTTCACAGGCCAGGCCTGCGTGATGAGATTTTTTCTAGTTAGTCAGTGACAGTCACAGCATGCCTCAAGTGAGATAGGTTTGAATTCCTGTAGGAACAAAATAATAAAATATTTAATTAAGGAAATATACAAAGTGCAGTGTTGTGGTATTTAATTTTAAAACTGATTTTTCCAATTTCATTAGCTTCTCAAAAATATCCCTTGCACTTGCTGACAGAAAACGCACAGCAAAATATTGTCAACATGAAGCTAATGTTTTTTGGTATTACTAAATAGTGGTTTGGTAACCAGAATACCAGGGTAACATAAGGCTGTCCTGAAGTGTTTGTTCTTAATGAATACATTAGATCTATTCTGAAGACTAACAATATTCCTTTCAAGGACTGGTTTCAGAGACTTGTATATTTAACAGATACAAGTGAATGTAATATAACAAAACATTTGACTGCAATAAACTAACGTGCTAAAGTATAAATTCAGTATCACATTTCGAAGTCACAACTTTCCACTCATTATGTGTGCTTCGTTGCCAAAGTAAAGCAATTTTCGAGTATCCATAGACAAAAAATGACACCTTCAAAATACACCACCTTCTTCAAGAGCATCATCCTCTTCATCAAGGTAACTTTCACCATTGTCAAAATAGTTATTAATGTAGTCGGTACCATCATCTAATTCTTCATCCACTTCCAACTCTTCATCAACTTCTTCAACTTTATTTTCAACATCGTCATCTTCTCCTTCCTCTTCCTCACTTTCGTTTCCCACTGCAGCTTCCTTCTCTTCTAACTTTTCTAAAGTTTCCTTCACATTAATATCTTTTACTTTGGCTTTCTTGACATTGACATTCACTTTTTTGACCTTTGATTTCCTCTTAGTGGCTACTGCTGGAGTAAGAGGTTGAAGCTCTTTCGGAAAGTGTGACCAATTGAGCATCAGTCGCCCACGATGGCTGGTAAGCACTTGGTACCTATCGGAATACCTTTCAATGTCAGGGCATTTTACTTCTGGCTGGATAAAATACTGGGAATTTTGCATATGCTCTTGGAATTCCTTCTTAATACACAAAATATATTCCTCGACATTCTCCTTTTGAGGTGGGTGGCAAGGGCGAAACTCTAGAGGCGGATAAGTTTCTGGGGGACCAACAACGTTGTCTGGCAACACTTCCCCTCTCTGAACTCCAAGCTGTTCGAGAGTCATTCCCCGCCCTCTGCCTCTTCCACCACGACCCCTTCCTCCCATTTTTACCTTTTCTGGAAAATAAGAAGAGTTACAGACCACATACATTTCACTTACAAAACATTTGAGAAACCTTTTACTTCTGGGATATAGGTTAAAGCTATCACCTTTTTTCTTCAAGACGAAATAATTGTCAGCTAATGGTCAGTGGCTAAACATGTAACCCCCGTATTCGTGGGGGATGCCTACCAGAACCCTGTGAATAGTTAGAACCCGCGAATAGTTGGAACCCCTATATAATGCTGAAAACAGCCTATTTTGTTAGTTAAAACTCAAGAGAAACCCACTAAAAATTTTGAAACTTGGTTTTTTAAGTTTTATCACAAAAAGTGCAGTTTATGGTGAAGTTGATAAAAAAACCCCAGGAATTTGTGGATATTTCTCAAAGAAAAATACCGCGAATATGCGAATTTTCCAAGAATAACACAGGGAAACATTCCCAAGAGAAATCAGCGAATGTGCGAGTACGCCAATCTGGAGAACGCGAATACGGGGGGTCCACTGTATGTACCTGCTGAACAATATCTCTATCTGTGCACCCAGTGATGGTTTCCAATCAAAATAAATTTGGAACATGGACAATGAGTACACAAAAAATTTTGTAATTTTTCAGCATAATACAATATAAATCTTATTTATTTTTCTGATTAATAAAATACAAACCTAAGTAATTTTTCTGCTTAATAAAATACAAATCACTCATTATACTTATGTCATAATAACTAATGATAGATCCTGGCTTCATTATAAACTTGAGAAGATAAAGTGGTAATAATTCCCAAAGTGCTAATCAGAGGCTGACAAGAGGGCAATACCAACAAAATAAACTGGCATTTATGGAGCAATAAAATAATTTCAATGGTTTGTGTGTTCATATAACATACCAAACTCTAATAATGACCCTTAAAAATGGCAATAGTATTCACCTGTAAATTTAATATGTCTATGGTAACTTTAGAAGTCTCGTATACCTTTACAAATGTCCACCTTTGTTGTGAATGGATAACCCTGATTTTGGTCACAAATTCCATGAAATTTTTTTCATTTCTATAAGTAACCCAGACTCAATTTTTTATATATAAAACTGAACAGTTGTATATTGAAGAGTCTGTTAATTATAATTTGAATGTAAACAAAAAGTTATTCATTGTTAATGTTTTGTACAGCAAACTTTATAATCAGGACTTGGGTTTCTTAGGGTGGCCACAAAGTACCTGTTTTAATAATGGGTGTGCCCAATTTTCAAATTGGACAATTCTACTTCCACATCTTAATTTTTGTAGTGATGACTGTCAAAATCCAGCTGTTGGCTCAATGTTAATTTTGTATTATTAACTTTATTTTTCAATAAATTCTGATTTTTATTCATTAAAATGAACTGGAGTGTCAAACCATTTATGACACCTTCACAACTGATCTAGTTTTAATGTCTACACGGGCAAAGACAAAGTAATGTAAAGCACTTACACTAGCTTCATAAAATTTGAGCAAAAAGTAAATATGTTGGTCAAGAAAACTGATATGATGGAGAGAGAGTTTTTTTGAGAAGTGGCCACATCATAGTTACCAAATCACAAGGATGTTTAGTACAATAGTTGCAGAGAAGGATTAGGACAAGAAAAACTTAAGCAAAATTACAGTGACTTAGAGAAAAAAACAAGCAAAAATTACAATAAAACACACCAGAGTAAAAACAAGGTAGTAGCAAACAAACACACAACAGATAATGGTGGCTGGAAAGAGATCCAGGCTCAACAATAAGGATATGGAAAAGCCGATATAATGCTGCAGATAGCAAAAAAAAAAAAAAAAAAAAAGTGAGGCTGCAATGAGAGCTCTAGAGTTCTACAGTTTCTATCAGGAGGAACTAAAAAATAACCTAATATCTATACCATGAGGATACCAGCCTGAAACTGGCATTGAAGCAAAACTTGATGCTATATTTTATATACATTTATATGTCTATGTATATATATACTATATATATTTATATATATTAAACTTAACAGATTGGCAATTAAAAAAGTGAAACTGGCATAGAAAGCAAAACTTAAGTCTATCTTTTATATCCATTTTATATATATTATATATATAATATATATAATATTGTCTTATATATAATATATATATATAATATATATATATAATAATATATATATATATATATATATTAATATATATATATATACAGTAGAGCCTCAGTTCTCGACGATAATTCGTTCCAGAAGGAGCGTCGAAATTCGATTATTTCGAGAACTGAATCAAGTTTTCCCATAAGAAATAACTGAAAATGGATTAATCCGTTCTTGACCATCAGTTAGTACCTAACCTTGCCTTTTTATATACAATACATTACATGTAATTACAACTAAATAAGTTAAAAGTTAAATAAATATCATGTTAAACGTATATTTATAATTTTAAATGTGTAATATACAGTATAAAAGAAAACTACCCTGTGTCCAACTGATTGTTGACCAAGCTCCATAGGCTACCTAGGTAAATATAAGCAGAACGTAGTGTAGTGGGTAGGCATAAAACGTGTTGCTAACATAATAAAAGCATTGAAAAGCAAGTCTAATTATTACAGTAAATTAATAAAGCTATTAAAATTAAACCCAATCTATATTTATCAAAACTTGCAAAATTTGCCTACAGTAAGTCGGCATTTAAGGATGTAAACAAACCATAGCGCAGCCCTGGTGGTTTATATCGGGACTGATGGTAGTAAAGAAACCATATCTCGCTATAAGCCTAGAAACATTTACATTCGATATTAATTTATGGTAAATCTTTTACGGAGTCGACTGCAATACTGTATACAAAATCGCTTGAAAATTATCTTTCAGTAAATGTAATGTTATGATACTAACGATTTTGTTTCATAAATGTCCTTATAAAAAAAGGTGCGTTCTTTTACGGCAAATTGTCCAATATCAGGGCTGGTTTCAAGCTTATTGGACTTTGACAATTATTATAGTACTGCATGGGTACATATATACGTTACACATAAGTAAAAGAATCTTCTTAATGTCTTTTAATTACTATGCCATTACGTACCAGCATCTTGAGTTTAATATCAAGCTAACCTCTTTTTTTTTTTTTTTTTTTTTTTTTTACGAGGACGCTTTTACGAAGCATACAGATTGCGTTCGTTACCGCACGCGTTGCATATGTAAACTGTGTCACTACCAGACCTCATACGTAAACATTGACGTCTTTTTACAGTAGACATAAAAGAATCTTCTTAATTTCTATAATTATTCTATACCATAGCGGCTTCTCTGATTAGCTAAGGCTAACCTCCTCTTTACCAGCAAGCTTAACAAAGATTAAGATTGCGTTCGCTACCGAACGGCACTACGTATGTGACATGGTTTTCACTACCAAATCTCACACGTAAACAATGACGTATTTTTACAGTAGACATAAAGAATCTACTTAATTTCTATAATTAATGTATACCGTAGCGGATTCTGAGTTAACCTAAGGCTAACCTCTTCTTTACCGGCACGCTTAAAAAGCTTAGATTGCGTTGCTACCGAACCGAACATGTTACGTATGTAACTGGTTTCACTACCAAATCTTACACGTAAACATTAACGTATTACAGTACGACATAAAAGATTCTTCTTAATTTCTTGATTACTACGCACTTAATATGGAATAGTAGCTTCTCTGATATAAACTATGACTAACTTCTTCTTTACCGGAAAGCTTAACAAAGCTTAAAGATTGCATTCGCTACCGAACCGCACATGTAACCTACGTATGTAACATTGCCTTCACTCCAAACCTAACACTTAAATACGTATTGCATTTGCTACTGAAACGCGCGTCTCAAGTGTGAGCATGGTTTTAGAATATGTCTACGTTGATACCACCGAAAAAGCAAACGAAATGCGCACAAGGTGTACAAGACACGACACATGTTTGAATGTTTGTAAACATTAGTTGCCGACTTTAAACAATGCTGAGTCACTGAGTGGCGTCACCAATGTTACCAACCGTTTTGCTAAATTATGCTAGTCGGTCCAAGCAGAATTTATGCCAAATATGGTGCAATTTTGTGCCAGAATTATGCTATTAATCTATCATTATCTCATTTCTCTAATACATTTGAGCTAAAACAACGATGTAATGGAAATTTAAAACATTTATATATTAGGTGAAATGATAAAAAGTGACGAACAGACAATAACTAATAATTTGATGATGTTAGGAAACTCGTAATAAAACACCATTTTTCTTTAATAGATCACATACCGCCAATCACTAGTACACTATTTGATATGCAATCACTATTATACTATTTGACAAATGTGTGAAGATCACACATACAATGTGAAGAAAAACAACAAGTTTTACTTATTACTGCATCATTATCATGCCACTCAGAACCATTTTTCTTTAACAGGTCACATAAACAATTAATAAATACTTTGAAAATGTGTGAAAATTACTTCAAATATAACATTTTGTTATTTACTGATATTTCCTGAAAAATTAAAACTAAAAAAAAAAGGTAAACAAACAAACCAGTCTCTACTCAAGAAGAAAAACATACTACTTATTACTTGATCATTATCATGCCACTGAAACACTTTTTCTTTAATAGATCATATCACAATGAATAAATACTTGAAAATTGTGGTAAAATCACTTCAGACATCAATTAAAATTTTGATTACTGAAAAAAATAAAACTTAAAAAAGGAAAAAAAGTAATTCTTTACTCATGAAGAAAAAAACATTATTAACACTTTACTGATTGTTTGTCATGCCACTGTGGGTATTTATTTTATATTCACAAAATTTAACATTCCTTAGTTTGGGTTCAAACTTAGCAATTAACTCATTTGTTAGTGCT